>NC_057799.1:320026753-320139253 GCF_018294505.1 Triticum aestivum
TGCCGCCTACGCCGAGAGTGCCGCCGCATCCGCATTGAGCGAGGCGGCTTCTGCCAAGAGGGCGTCTGCGGCAGCCGACAGGGCAGATGCAGCAGCCAAGACGGCTGCAGCTGCTGCTGCGACGGCGGCTGCAAATGCCGAGAGCGCTCGAGCTGCCGTCCGTGCCGCTGATGTCGCCCTGGCCCACACGCCAAGATATTCCAGGCCACCTCGGACTCCAGCATGCACCCCATGTCTGAAAAGGCGGCGGTGGCCATGGAGCACCTGCTTCTTCATGAGGTCGCCGAGCGGGAGCTGGAGATGTAGGAGGCGGCGGAGATCGAGGAGCGCCGGGAGAAGGAGTTGCGCGTGGCCGAGGTCGAGGTAGAGAAGAGTTTGTCCGTCGAGGAATCGGCGGTGGAGTACCAATGCAAGCTCTGGCGCAGCCACTACTATGAGTACTACAACCTTGAGGGTGGCGCTGAGGACGAGGATGTGGTCGACTTCAGCAGGGGGGACGCAGAGTCCACCAACGGCGGCATGTCGCCAGGACAAGTCATCGACGTCTCATCTCACACCGGCGATGCATAGGCCGGCGCGGCGGCGGATTTGTTAAAATTATGCATACTTAGGCTTTGTTTTTAATGCTGGTCTTTTGTTAGAGCAATGTTTAGGTCAACTGGCTATGTGTAATTACTAAAATTTCTCGATTCAGTAAGTGTGGTCTGTCTATTGTGCACTCTTTTGTGTGCCCAAATTAGCAAGCGATGTTAAATTATGCAATGACGTACCCGGGGAAATTTCCACCAAAATTTGAATTATCAAACTTGTCCGATGCGCGTAAAGCAGAAGAATCGTTTGCGATGCACACAATCGTTCAAAGTGAATGGTCCGGCGACACCGCGCGCAAACTTTCCCTCCACATCTCCAAAATTTTGGCCTACCGCCAAAATATCTACCCCCGCGCCCCTTCCCCCCTTCCCCACCCCCTTTTCTCCTCGACCACAAGTCACATTTCCCCTGTTTCCTCCTTCCTTCCTTCCTTGCTAAGCTATAGCCGCTTCCTCGCTCTCGCTGTCTCGCATCCTACCGTCGGGGTCGCCATGGTCTTCTTCAACGACCTCTCCAGCGGTTCCTCCTCTGGCGATTACTCCTTCACCACTCGGGTATGCCTCTCTTCTCTCTCTCGGGCTATGACTTGGAATGAAGGATTTTTACCCAGCGGTCGATTTGAGTCATTTCTTCCTGTTGTAGCTCCCTAGGACCATCAGTGGCAACGAATGGAGCAGGGTGGCTGAAGATCTATCTGCTCGTTGTCACCATCAATCTCCATGCGTGAAGCTAGTTGCGTTTGATTCTGTGGACAGTGGGAGGAAGTTTCTGGCATGTGCAGAGAAGGTTAGACCATCTTTCGTTGTTACAAATCATTTGTTAGATGTGATTCAGACACTGTCACGGTCCCAACCCATTCATACCACACCTTCAACCAAACGCATCCTAAGACAGTGTCACAGTTTGTACCTAGTATCTTAAATTGTTGCCATCTCATCAGCAGTGCCATTAGAAAATTATTTGGCACCGCTTCAGCAGTTTGTGCAGCCAACTTTGGTCCACACATTCGAGCAGACAAGCAGTAAAATACTTAATCTTTATGGCACGAAGGAACTAGGCATCGGAGCAACTACGTGCTCCGGAGTCCGGGTCCCTGATTTTTTTTCGGCTGCATCGGCTCGCCAGTGCAGGGCACCGGTGCGAGATGTAGCAACAGTTGTCTTTACCCCAATTTTGGCATACATAGTGGACGGCCTTAGTGCTATTAGTTCTATGTTACTAAATTTGTGCATGTACACACCTGTTAGTATCAATTTGATGTCATCCAAACACTGTCGCTATGTTGTTGCAGTTATATTTACCTTCCTCATAAAATGTTCAATTTGTTATTTATTGTACATGAGTAAGAACTTGTAGCGTCGTTGTAGTTAATTATAACTTCTGATGTTCCAGAATTTGGTTGTTGTCTCAGTACCAATTATTTCATTTGCACATTGATCTTTTCGAGAAGATATGTCATAATTAACATGTTTCTTCAGTTTTTCAAAATAAGCATTGGTGATTTTCTATGTTGCTATAAACCCATTTCCTCTACAATTGTTACTGATCTAGTTTTAAATATTATAGGATGAACGGAAGTGGTCTTACTTAGAGTGGGTTGATCAAGAGTGGCCACAGTTTTTGAAGATGTGCCTAGCCAAGCTCTGGAGCATGTATGAGGAAGAGAACACACGTAGGCTTAGAGAAAGTCTTGTCAACACTGAAGCATATTTCAAGATGCGGGATAAAAAGTTGAAGGTGGAGAATGAGCTCAGATTTTTTTAAATCAAACTTTGCTAAGATGGTGTTGGCGAAGGAGGAGGCACTTTCCCAGTTGGCCCGTGCAAAATGGGTTCTTACTGAACTGAAAGCAGAGGTGGATAAGACGAGCCTGGATGATCTCGATTAGGGAAATGAATATATTGTTCTTATGAAGTTAAACTAGCTATATGTTGTAATGTGTTGTTTTCATGTAGCTACCATATTGTGATGTTATAATATATTTATGTGCCTGATATGAAATTGGCAAACAGCCGTTCATTATGAAATGTGAATTTGCGTAATACTGAAATTACTAATTGTAAACTAATAAACCTGTTAAATGTGTCATGGACCTTTGCAAACGGTTCTAGCAGGAAAAGCCCTTGCGATGGATAACCCCAATGCCACACAGTTTTCTTCATCAAATCATGTGTGATATAGTTGATAAAAGCAAACAGTTAACCAAGGCAGACCGTGTGTGATAGTTACACCTTTCACACACGAGCCTACACATAAAACTGTGTGGGATGTACGTCCGAACGGCAACGTTTTCCCTGGATTGACTGTGTGGGATGTACATAAGAACGGAAATGTATTCCTTGGATTGACTGTGTGTGATATACATACGAACGGAAATGATTTTCTGGGATTCACCGTGTGGGATGTACATACCTACGGAAATGATTTTCTCGGATTACCGTGTGGGATGTACATACCTACGGAAAAGATTGGGTTTCGATGCCTCGCCCGATCGCACACTGCCCCAGCCTGGGTCCCAGGAGGGCCTATCCCCGACGATTTCTGGGTCGTGTGGGAAGGACACCCTATCGCACACACTCACTTGGCGACGGTTCCAAATGCCGTCGCAGAAAGGGGTTAAAACCCGTTTGTTTAGGACCGACGCGCACCAGTGTTATGTCTATGATTATAAAGTGTAAGAGATACCTTTGGGGGTGGGGGTACGTGCCAAGCCTTGGGTAGTCAGACAAGGCTAGGTTTACGAAGTCCCGAGTTGGTTCGTAGTTGACTAAATACAGAAGATGAAGATAGATACATAGCAGAGTCTTTGTCTTGTGCCCCAAGGTGGCGATGCACCCTGTATTGCTGGCGGGCTTTGAGTAGCAAGCCTGGCTCATCCTACAATTGTTGGGCCTCTTCTAGTCTACAATCTACTAGATGACCCGGTGCGCCCTTCACGCAAAGATCAATCGCAGCCAAGAAGCCAAGCAGTCTATGAATAACATGTTTTATGATGATCCGCAAAGGGTGTCTGCTTCCTACATGACTATGAATAAGGAACAAAGAAGCTAAGAAAGCTATATGAAATAGCTGATGACCCACAAGTATAGGGGATCAGTCTTAGTCCTTTCGATAAGTAAGAGTGTCGAACCCAACAAGGAGATGAAGGAAATGACAAGCCGTTTTCAGCAAGGTAATTTCTGCAAGCACTGAAATTGTCGGTAACAAGTAGTTTGATAGTAAGATAATTTGTAATAGGCAAGTAATGGTAACGCTAAATAAAGTGCAGTAAGGTAGCCTAATCCTTTTTGTAGCAAAGGACAGGCCGGAACTGTCTCTTATACTAAGCAAAGCGTTCTTGAGGACACACAGGAATTTCATCTAGTCACTTTCATCATGTTGGTTTGATTCGAGTTCGCTACTTTGATAATTTGATATGTGGGTGGACCGGTGCTTGGGTCATGTTCTTAATTGAACAAACCTCCCACTTATGATTAACCCCCTCGCAAGCATCTGCAACTACGAAAGAAGAATTAAGATAACAATCTAACCATAGCATTAAACATATGGATCCAAATCAGCCCCTTACAGAATAGCGCATAAACTAGGGTTTAAGCTTCTTTCACTCTAGAAACCCATCATCTAATGACTACTCCACAATGCATTCCCTTAGGCCCAAAGATGGTGAAGTGTCATGTAGTCGACCTTCGCGTAACACCACTAAGGGAATCACAACATACATATCATCAAAAAATCGAACGAATATCAAATTCACATGGTTACTTGTAACATGACTTCTCCCGTGGCCTGAAGAACAAGGGTAGCTACTCACAAATAATATTCATGCTCAAGATCAGAGGAATATTAAATAGCATAATGGATCTGAACATATAATCTTCCACCAAATAAACCATCTAGCATCAACTACAAGATGTAATCAACACTACTAGTCACCCACAGGTATCAATCTAAGGTTTTGATACAAAGATTGAACACAAGAGATGAACTAGGGTTTGAGATGAGATGGTGTTGTTGGAGATGTTGATGAAGATTGGCCTCCCAAAGATGAGAGGGTTGTTGGTGATGACGATGGCTTCGATTTCCCCCTCCCGAAGGGAAATTCTCCTCGCGGAATTGCTCCGCCAGAGGGAAAAAGTGCTCCTTCCCAAGTTCCGCCTCGAGACGGTGGCACTCCGTCCCGAAAGTCCTATCTTTATTTTTTTTTCTAGGTTAGAAGACCTTATATACCAGAAGATGGGCACCGGAGGTGGGCCGAGGAGCCCACTACCCACCAGGGCGCGCCAGGGGGGCAGGCGCGCCCTAGTGCCTTGTGGGCACCTAGGTGGCCCCTATGGTAGTTCCTTTCTCCAATATTTATTATATATTCCAAAATAATTCTTCGTAAAATTTTAGGTCATTTGGAGATGTGCAGAATAGGTATCTCTGACATAGCTTTTTCAGGTCCAGAATTCCAGCTGTCGGTATTCTCCCTTTTTGCGTAAACCTTCCATATTATGAGAGAAAAGGCATTAGAATTACTCCACAAAGTATTATATTGCATAAAAACACTATAAATAATAGTAGGAAAAACATGATGCAAAATGGACGTATCAATAGCCCAGAAGCAAAGCTGGGCATATGGAATATGCTTCAGATAAAAGGACGGAACAACACGAGCCTACCTAAACACGAGCATAATAGATAGCAAGGAGCCACACCGACTTCACGAAAACAATTGGGCAGTTCCGAAAGAAGCAAACCCACCTTAGTTGGTTGTCAAGGCATCAGCTCAGCACCGGGTCCATCACCAGCAGGTCTTTGGGTGGGATAGCCGGTCAGGGGTCTAGGCAGGATGAGCCCCACCACAAACGCACGCACCGGCACACAGAGGGCAACGCAGCAGACGACACCGAGACTATATTTTAATTTCATTATCCTGAAAGCCTGATATGATTTTTCGACATGATGGGAAACCAAACCCAATGAGACCCACAAAGTATACGCCGATCTTAGACCGACCGGGTAGAGAAGGATTGAACGACCGCAAGCCGACCTGGCCACCAGCCGGATAGGCAGTAAGGAACCAAACCAACTTCAGGGAAATGATTGGGCAATTCCGAAAGGAAAGGAGCAAAGCACCTTAGTCACCCCAAAAGACATTGCCATGTCAGGTCCATTTGCAGCTGCGCAGGGTCCACGCAGGACAGGCCGATCCATCCCGTAGTCATCCTGTATTGCCATAGAAGGCCGATGCCTAATACGAGTTTGGTTGCAATGTTTTTTATCCGACCAAGGTTTTCTTTAGAAATGAACCCACCTCCGGCCCAAGAGCATGCCCATGCGGGCAGGGATGCACTGAACGGACATAGGAAAGCCTCGTCAATAGCTGAACTGACATGAGGAAAGTCTCACCGATAGCTAGTAGCACGCCGTCGCTGGAGGAGCAACTGTCTCGGCCCACCCACCAGATCTTGCCCCTCTAGATCTGGATGGGGAGCCACCCATGGCAGCCCGACGACGCTCAGTGGTTTCGAAGTAGTGAGCGCAGTGGTGTCGAAGTAGTGGTGCGCCGGGAAGAAGACGTTATTGACGAGGCGTCGCGCGGGATTTGCCAAACCCGGGGACACGTCGTAGAAGAAGGCACGCGTCGGTGTTGCCAGCACCGGGCATGCGTAGACGGACGAAGACGAAGCGCCGCACCAGGCTTGCCAGGCCCGGGGATACGCCGTGGACGAAGGCACGCATCGGTGTTGCCAGCACCGGGCATGCGTAGACGAGGGACATGCACGAGCTATACGCCATTTCGAGGAGTCGGAGGGGCCAGCAAAGACGGAGACTCGATGACGGTTGTGGCGCCAATCGGCGTGGAGCCGATGTCACCAACGGTCGTCGGAGTAGATGAAGTGGTCGGGGAAGACGACGACGATGCTGGCGACGGGCTGGTGCTAGACAAAGACGAAGGGGGTGGACGGGCGGCGGCGGCTACATGAGTAGCAGTGGCGGCGACGGAAGTAGAGCGGCGGCGGCGACTAAGTTAGGAGCGCAGGGGTGGTGCTCGAAGTAGGCGAGGAACCTGACAGTGTGACGAAGACCGGCGCAGACAGTGGCATTACTGCGTCAAGGGAGGCGGCGCGGCGCATACGACGGGAAGTCGCCGCGCGGGGACGACGGAATGGACCGCGGGCTGCGCCGCTACGACCCGAATGGGCGATACAGTGGCAACATTCGGGTCGGGCGATGGTGGGAGGACCTCGGGGCGGCGGCGGGGACCGCGGGCCGCGGCGCTACGGCCCGAAGGGGCGATGCACGAGTGGGTGCAGCCACGGGGAGAACCATGGGGCGGGAGCGCTGCGGCCCGACAGAGCAACGCAGTGGCAACCTGTTGTTCGATCGATGGAGGGGTGCGTTGTACTCGGGACGGTCTTCACGGGACCTGCGGAGGCGCGTGCAACCGACGGGGCGGATCGGTTGCACAACGTAGATGAGGCGGATCACGGGCGGGCGGGTGATCAATCCGTTCGCGCGCGAGGTCGGGGACGCCGCTCAATGGAGGCGTGGTGGCGGCGGAGTCCGAGATGAAGCCGGCGACGAGGTCGTCGTGGGACGACTTGCAAATGAGCGCAGCCAGCCCGAGGCAGTCGGGTGCGTGGCCGGCGAGGCAGACAGCAGGGCGGCCGCACAGACGCGACGAAGGCGGGTGGTGATGGAGAGGTCCATATTGGAGCAGGGCGGCGACGGTCGGCGCAAGGCGACAGGCGGGCAGACGCATAGACGACGGTCGTGACGGGCCACTCGTTGCGCGAGGCCACCGAGTCGGAGTAGAGGCCGGCCAGTCACCCCGGTGTCCGAGTAGAGGCGCGGGGTCGACGGCGGTGAGGGGCGACGCTAACCGATCTTAGATCGGAAAACCAAATAGAAAACGCCGATCAATGCGACTGGCAGGAGAGAGAGAAACCCAGATAAGGGATCGTGTTGATCGGCTGCCCTAAAGAGTCCAGGGACGGCACGGCCCTGGCAGCAGTCATGGAGGCCGACCGCCCTAGGGGCGGCGTGCAGGGCGGAAGCGACAGGCGGCGGCTAGGATTTGAATCAGTTAGGCTCTAATACCATGTTAGAAGGGATAGAGAGGAGATTGGCGAAATATGATGGATATATTATTGAGCCTCGAGGGTAAGTATATATTAAGTACAAGACTTGAAAGGCAAGAAGCCTCTTCTGAAGATGAAATAGAAGACGAATTACAAACTTTAGACTACCAAATATATGTAACCCCAATATATCTTTTAACACCAGCACGTTCTCATCGGGCAACGAAACAATGTACCTGAAGCTTTCTCTACTTCCGGCCCTTTTGCTCTTTGTTCCGCTTGCCAGCGTGGCATGGCAACCTTGTCGGCCGGCAGAATCAATTGATCTCTTGCACCTCAAGCGACATGCATATGCACTCGCGTATCCACCTCATCATGTTGCTCGCTCCACCGTGCAAAGACCGAAACAAAGCGAGCCCATGGGGAGCTCTGTCTATTAAAACAACATGTGTCTAGAGTGGATTTATTGTTCAGTGTACTTGAGAGCAGTGCTTTTCATCAGGATGAAACTACTTTGGTATAATATTCCTGCCTTGACGAGAACGGAAGGTCGATTTGTAAAATTAACCAACATCAACACTTAGTATTTTGGAAAGGGGTTAGTATTTCACATGGAAGCCCTGCATCCTTTACTCTTGACTGCATTTTAACCTTGTGATTACCAGACACAAGACACTGGTTTGTTGTGCTAAATAAAGAAAAAGGCCAAAGCCAAAAGCATGGTTCTTTTCCTAATTAGCTCTAGTCCTCTGCCCCTAGGTAAGGAATTAAAGATCGTTTGACATGATGATATTGCTTTTATGTTTCTTACTGACTTGTATTCTTTACATTGTATAGTTTATTACCAACCCCCAATTAGTTCCTACACGCCAAAAAAACTACTAGTAGCATTAGGGCATCTACAACGTCGACTCTTAAAATAGACACATTATTTATTCACGGACTGGTCGGGACTCGTCCGCAAACACGGATACGGGAACCGACCATCCAACCCTATCCCCTAAATGTTTGCTCTGTTTTTTTTTTCTTAAGTCCGCAACACTCAAGATAATTATAGAAAATAGCATGATTCATCCATAAATAACATGCAAATATCCCTAATGCTATATTAGTTCAAATGTAAATATTATCTCTGAAATAACCGGATGTTCAATAATTTTCGAATTCATCAATTCCAGATTCAACGATACTCAACTCAGAACCCGCAACCCCTTGAGTTTCATCCAATAATGTATGAATGTAAATGCATGCCCTCGGTTCCGTGGTAAAGTATATCAGCGCTTCTGGACTATACAACGTGATGATTATCAAGTTGCAGCATTGAGTGAATCAATGAATTGACCAATATGTACAGCAACAAGAAGCAAAACTTTACGATCTCAATGGTTTGCGAGCCCGGTGGCCACATGGTGTACCACTGATGGGCTAGGGACTTCACATTGCATTCATGAATCACATACAAGTCGAGGGCGTGAAGTGCTTTTGCTCATGAAACAAAACATACATATTATGCCAAAAAGTCAACCTCCCTTGCCTCACGCCTACAAAGTCCACATATACGACCTTCCATGTGTCACACAACAACTCATCCTCCATCACCGAGTACCCGCCATTGAGCTTACTCCAAAAAACAATAATAAGGTCAATAAAAAAGCTCAATGGCATTTGACCAAACACCTAATGACCATGGTATCCGCCATGGACGGCATTAGCAGGGGCACAAAGGTTACCTGGTCGCGGACGGATCGTAGGTGGACGGTGGCGTAGTCCAAGGCGAGCAGGTGCGTGGGTGGGGGTTGTGGACATCTGGCAGTGCCCGAGCGACGACCGAAGAGGTACAACGACGGCAGCGGACGAGGTTGCGGATGTAGAGCAAGGAGGGGGGCAGGGACGGAGTGGAAGACAAGTGGCCCGGGAGGGGATTTGAGTGGGCTAGGGGTGCCAGAGTCCTACGTGGGGTCCAGACACCCACAAACCTCCCCCAGTTTGCGTTCGGTTTACGGGAATTCAGACAAACAGACGTGTCCACACACAAATACGGGTCCACAATGGATGGCAAACTATGTCCGGACAACTCAATCCGGACGTATGAGAGTGTCTTGAGGGTCGGCATTGGAGATGCCCTTAGCTGCTTGCATAGTACCCTCTCCATCTCATATTATACAGTGCACATTGGTTTTCGGCAAAGTCGATCTTACAAACTTTGACCAAATTTATAGATAATATAATTTGTATCTACAATACTAAATACTAAATATATATCATATGAGAATATATTTCTTGACGAATCTAATATATACCATGTAAAAATAATTATTTCCACTTGTCTACATGGAAATAATTATGTATTCTGCCTGCGAGGAAAATTAAACTGTTTGTTTGTTTCATACATATCATAGTGTTCCTGCCTTATTTTGTTCTGGGGTTAGTATAAAGCTTGATTTGGCTTTTAAATGGGGTTTTATCATTTATGCCACTGGTTGTGTCTACCTAGTCAGTTTTGCCACTAGGAATTTCAACCGCTCAAAAATGCCATCACTTCGTTAAGTGCATGCTCAAAAATGCCACTCGACACCATGATTATCAGCTTAAATCTCGATTGCCATGTCATAATGACCAAAATACCTATAGACCAACATGTCAGCTCTTCCTCTATCACACTATAAAAAGTGTGGGTCCCACTTGATCCCAACAACGTTCTTATTTTTCTCTAAAATTATTTGATTGCTTACTCCAAACAAGTGGGTCCACACTTATCATTGTGAGATAGAGAGAGCTGACATGTGGGTATAGGGGTATTTTTGTCATATAACATGGCCAACGAGTTTGACCTGACAATAACGATGTCTAATGGCATTTATGAGCAAACATCTAATGGAACGATGGCATTTTTGAGAAAATATCTCATGGAACGATGGAATTTTTGAGAGAACATCTCACGGAACGATGACATTTTTGAGCAGTTGTAATTTCTAATAGCAAAACTGAGTAGTGAGACACAACTGATGGCATAAATGATAAAACCCTTTAAATTACCCCGAAACCAACCAGTGTACGAAAATGTTAGCTACTAGATTCATCATGTATCCTCGGACATATTAGAGTCCATTCGTTCGTGTCTCAAAAAACTAGTAAAAGATGAGGAAAATAGTACTACCTCTAAAAACAAATATAGTATGTTTACTAAAAATTGTCCTATGTTTCTTTACAGAGGGTGTACTTCTCTTTGCAACTCGAGATGGTTGTAGTTTTTCTTAACACGGTACAGACACAAACGCTTATATATACGTGCATACACTCATCTCTATGAACGCAAACATGCACACCCTACCCTGTGGGCACCTCCGAGAGACTAAGCCGGCATATCATCTTGAAGTCACTGTAGGTGTCTTGTAGTCGACGGGAACGTCTCCTTCTACTAAATGCGTGTTGCCAGAAATCCTAAAATAAATCTAAAAAAATACGAGCACCGGGACTTGAACCCTCGGATAGTTACTAGGTCACCGGTTAGCTAAGCACAACCATGGATGCGGTCATTTTCAGTTAGGTCCCTGTAATCGTACTGTTGAGACACCAATGAAACTATTCCTCATTCTGATTCCGTGTGAAAAAGAGGTGGTTCTTGTCATGCACCATTGTCCATGTAAAACCCAATGCTGGTGCACATGGGGCATGCCATTACTTAAACAAACATCGAGGCACATTAACGCGCTAAACCTAGCAAGTGTCGAACTTTGTATCATCTCATTGTCACAACATGTATGTATCTAAAGCGTAAATGACACATTTACCACGCTCTATGAACATGTCGTTTTAAAGGATGTAACGTGCGGTTAAACTCCTTGATTTTGATCGATAACTTAAGCATAACCTTAATTAGGTTGATCTTTCCTTTACCGGCTTATGTGCCTAATTTCCTTATTTGATGTAACCATAACATTTTACATATAATTTGGGTACAAACTGATTAATGACAGTATCTAATCAGGAATTTGTAAATTATTGTTACTTGTTAGTGTACTATTGTGTACAACTACTTTCAAGTAATAGCTTAGCTCCATGTATGTCTATCTAAAGAATACATGTGATGTGTATGTGAACAAGACGAGGGTGTTTGGCTCTTGGAATCATGTGCCCACTCCCAATTAAACTATGTTTTTTCACGGAACTTGGAACGGGGAAACAATAATAAATCATGTAGCCGTAAGATATTATTTTTATAGATGGTGCAGTATATTTATTTGAAGCAGGATGACCCTCAACAGCGTTAGGATTTTTTCTATCGAAACACGAGTAGTGAACTATTGACCATTAACAAGTAGAAGAAAGACAACTCTATAATTCACTAAGACGCATGAACATTTTGCGAAACCACTAACTAAGTAGAATCTGTTCTGGGCCAAAGTAGAAGCAAAGGAAAAAATGAAAAATTGAAAAGGAAATATTGTGGATGATCTTCAAGTTGTTGTGGACTAATTTTTTTACTACTACTATTATTCTACCTTATACTCCCTCTGTCGCAAATACGTGCCTCAAATTTAGTACAATTCTGTACTAAAATTAGTACAAAGTTGAGATACTTATTTTGGGACAGGAGGAGTATTAGATATAAAGAAAACATTAAGTACAATCACATATTGTGGTAGTTAAGCCCACAAATATATAAAAGACCATAAACAAAGGGGAAAAACCCAATACTATAGGCCTCAAGAGAGGCGATTTTTTATGCATGGTGGTAGCTACGCACCCATGGTGGCAGCTACACACCCTTTGGCATAAGTGCCTTTTTTATATATAAGGTGTCAGGTTTCTTATAGCATTGGCACAAGTGCATTTTTGTTTTATAGAAATGACTTTTTCCCACTTCTCCTTGTCTTTTTATTACCTTTTTGACACAATTGCCTTTTCATTGTGTAGAAAGGGCATTTTCTCACTTCTCTCAGTCTACTTGCTTACCTTCTTGGCATAATTGCCCATTTGCTTGCCTGGCTGGTCCAAAGTCGCGCTATTTTTGTTATAGAGTTATTTTTGATAGTCCAAAATAATTATAGATTAAAACCCAGCGTCGTTGTGCCCATAACTCTCGCCTCTTGACGTTTTCCATAGCGGGCGAGAGTTATGGGCACAACGACGATGGATTTTAATCTATAGTTCCATAGCGGGCGAGAGTTATGGGCACAACGACGATGGGTTTTAATCTATAATTATTTTGGACTATCAAAAATAACTCTATAACAAAAATAGCGCGACTTTGGACCAGCCAGGCAAGCAAAATGGGCAATTATGCCAAAAAGGTAAGCAAGAAGACCGGGAGAAGTGAGAAAAGGCCCTTTCTACACAATCAAAAGGCACTTGTGTCAAAAAGGTAATAAAAAGGACAAAGAAAAATGAGAAAAAGTCATTTCTATGCAACAAAAATGCACTTGTACCAATGCCAAGAAACCTGACACCTCATATATCAAAAAGGAACTTATGCCAAAGGGTGTGTAGCTGCCACCATGCGTGCGTAGCTACCACCATGCATAGAAAATCGTTTCTCTTTTACAAAAATGCATTTTGTTTTCGCATGCAAACTAATTTGCCACCCCCTAGAAAATGACAAACAATTTTCCATGACAAAAATGCATCTTAACTTGCCATTTTTCTATAGTGTGGGTTGCCATGGCGAGTTCTTGAAAATTGAAAAAAAAGTAACTTGCCATCCTAACAATATCTTCAGTCGTTGTCATGGGTAGAAAAAAAATATTTAGTAGCGGTGCAAAAAGGGTAAGTTTAGTTCCATGCTTCAATAACTGGGCACATGAAAAGCTCTACCTAGAACATCTACAGTCGGGCGCCTCAAATCCGCCTCATAAGCCCGGGCGGGCCGCCTGGTCACGTTTTTATGACCTAGACCGCCCCCTCAAACGGCTCTCAAACGCCCGGGCTGATCGGCACCCCTCATATCCAGCCCAAATATTGGGCGGATATGGGAGCGCCTGGGCGTGCCCGCCATGTCGGACCCGACAGCCCGACCCCACACCAAATTGAACCAAATCCAGCCCCCCAGAGCTGCCGGATCCATTTGCTCCCTCCTCTCTTCTTTCTCCCCTGCGTCGTCCGGCTCGCAGCTCCACTGACGCGCACGCACCGCAACCATTCCTAGCCTCTGCACCGGCAGCTCCGGTAGAGCAGTCCTCTCTCCTGTCCTCGCCACAGGGGATGTCGTCTCCGGCCCGGACGCCACCGCGGTACGTCTGACAACTCTCTGGTTTCGCCTTATGCTTGATGCGTTTGACACATTGTCTGACCGGATTTCTCGTAATTTTGTTAGGGAAAACGACGGATTTCGATGCTACGTCGAACGAGGAGTATGGACCGATGGAGCTTGACCAAATAAATCAAGATGAGTTCTTCGATTCCTCAGATTCGGATGAAGAAGTGGACATGATCATGATCATGAGCATGCAAGAGGAAATGGACCGCCAAGTGGAGCATATTCTCAACTTCAAGGGCTCAATGAAAAGAAGAAGAGTGATCAACCGGGATAGGGTGTATGGAGCGAAGCTACTGTACAGGGATTACTTTGCTCCCAAGCCTGCTTTCCCGGATGAGCCATGGTTTCGTCGCCGTTTTGCATGCGAAAACCATTGTTTTTGCGCATTGTGGAGGGAGTGGAGGCACACGACGACTACTTCAAGCTCATAAGGGATTGTTGCGGACAACTCTCTTTCTCACCCAAGCAGAAGTGCACGGCTGCTCTGAGGATGCTTGTACTTGGTACTGCTGCAGATGCCGTTGGTGAGACGGTCAGGACGGGAGAGAGCACGTGCTTGAAGACTACTAATACGTCTCCAATGTATCTACAATTTTTTATTGTTCCATGCTGTTATATTATCAATCTTGGATGTTTTACAATCATTTTATAGCAACTTTATATCATTTTTTGGGAATAACCTATTGACATAGTGTCTAGTGCTAGTTTTGTTTTTTGCTTGTTTTTTACTTCACAGAATATCCCTATCAAACGGAGTCCAAACGCAGCGAAACTATTTGGAGATTTTTTTGGACTAGAAGACAACTTGGGAGCCAAGGAAGCATCTAGGGGGAGGCCCATGGGGCCCACAAGACACCAGGGCGCGCCAAAGGCCCCTGGCGCGCCCTGATGGGTTGTGGGGCCCACGGGGGTCTCCTCCACCGCCTCTCAGCTCTATAAACAGCCAAATATTCCAGAAACCTTAGGGGAGTCGGCGAAACACAATTCCAGCCGCCGCAAGTTCTAGAACCACGAGATCCAATCTAGAGCTCTATTTTGGCACTCCGCCGGAGGGGAACACGGTCACGGAGGGGTTCATCATCCTCATTGGTGCCTCTCCGATGATGCGTGAGTAGTTCAGCATGGACCTACGGGTCCGTAGGTAGTAGCTAGATGGCTTCTTCTCTCTTTTTGATTCTCAATACAACGGTCTCTTGGAGATCTATTTGATGTAATGACTTTTTGCGGTGTGTTTGTTGGGATCCGATGAAGTTCTTTATGATCAGATCTATATCCATGAATATTATTTGAGTCTTCTTTGATCTCTTATATGCATGATTATTTATAGCCTCGTATTTCTTCTTTGAATCTTTGGTTTAGTTAGGCCAACTAGATTGATTTTTCTTGCAATGGGAAGAGGTGCTTTGTGATGGGTTCGATCTTGCGGTGTCCTCACCCAGTGACAGAAGGGGTAGCGAGGCACGCATGTATCGTTGCTATTAAGGATAAAAAGATGGGGTCTATTCCTACATGAATAGATCTTGTCTACATCATGTCATCGTTCTTATTGCATTACTCCGTTTCTCCATGAAGTTAATACACTAGATGCATGTTGGATAGCGGTCGATGTGTGGAGTAATAGTAGTAGATGCAGAATCGTTTCGGTCTACTAATCTTGGATGTGATGCCTATATTCATGATCATTGTTGGGAATGTTGCATGGAAAACAAAAAAAGTTCTACGCTCATGCAAGATCTATCAAGGATATGCATAGCAATGAGAGGGGGAGATTGTGTCTACGTACCCTCGTAGACCGTAAGCGGAAGCGTTTAACAACGCGGTTGATGTAGTCGAACTTGTTCGTGATTCAACTAATCAAGTACCGAACGTACAACACCTCCGCGTTCTGCACACGTTCAGCTCGGTGACATCCTCCGCCTTCTTGATTCAGCAAGGTGGTGAGGTAGTAGATGCGTTCCGGCAGCACGACGGCGTGGTGACGGTGATGGTGAAGTGATCTCCGCAGGGCTTCGCCTAAGCACTACGAAAATATGACCGGGGGTGTAAACGGTGGAGGAGGGCGCCGCACACGGCTAGGCGCCCCCTCCCACATATATATAGGTGGGAGGGAGAGGGGGGAGGCCAAGGTGCGCCCCAAGTAGGTCTGAATCCTACTTGGGCTCCTGCCCTTGCCGCGCCCCCTGCCATATTTGTCGGAGGGGGAAAGGAAAGGGGGGAGAGGAAGGAAGGGGGAGGCCAAATCCCCCCCCCCTTTCCTTTCACCACTAGGGCGGCTACCATGAGGGGGGCGCCAGCCCCTTGTGGGCTGGTGTGCTCCCCTCTTATGGCCCAATAGGCCCAATAACCTCCCGTGGGTGTCTGGTACCCCCTCTGGTACTCCGTACACTCCGAAACACTTCCGGTGTCCGAATACCATCATCCAATATATCAATCTTTACCCCTCGACCATTTTGAGACTCCTCGTCATGTCCGTGATCCATCCGGGACTCCGAACAACATTCGGTCACAAAATCATATAACTCATATAATACTATATTGTCAACGAACGTTAAGCGTGCGAACCCTACGGGTTCGAGAACTATGTAGACATGACCGAGACACCTCTTCGGTTAATAACCAATAGTGGAACCTGGATGCCCATATTGGCTCCTACATATTCTACGAAGATCTTTATCGGTCGAACCGTTATGACAACATACGCAATTCCCTTTGTCCATCGGTATGTTACTTGCCAGAGATTCGATCGTCGGTATCTTCATACCTAGTTCAATCTCGTTACGGGCAAGTCTCTTTACTCGTTCCGTAATACATCACCTCGTGACCAACTCCTTAGTCATTTGCTTGCAAGCTTATGATGTGTATTATTGAGAGGGCCCAGAGATACATCTCCGATACTCGGAGTGACAAATCCTAATCTCGATATATGCCAACTCAACAAACACCTTTGGAGATACTTTTAAAGCATATTTATGATCACCTAGTTATGTTGTGACGTTTGATAGCACACAAGGCATTCCTCCGGTATCCGGGAGTTGCATAATCTCATAGTCGAAGGAATATGTATTTGACATGAAGAAAGCAATAGCAATAAACTGAACGATCAATATGCTAAGCTAACGGATGGGTCTTGTCCATCACATCATTCTCCTAATGATGTGATCCCATTATCAAATGACAACATATGTCCATGGTTTGGAAACCTTAACCATCTTTGATCAACGAGCTAGTCTAGTAGAGGCTTACTAGGGACACGGTATTTTTCTATGTATTCACACATGTATTTAAGTTTTCGATCAATACAATTCTAGCATGAATGATAAACCTTTATCATGAATAAGTAAATAGAAAATAACAACTTTATTATTGCCTCTAGGGCATATTTCCTTCAGTCTCCCACTTGCACTAGAGTTAATAATCTAGATTACATTGTAATGAATCCAATACCCATGGAGTCTTGGTGTTGATCATGTTTTGCTCGCGGAAGAGGCTTAGTCAAACGGGTCTGCTATATTCAGATCCGTATGTATTTTGCAAACTTCTATGTCTCCATCCTTGACCTTTTCACGAACGGAGTTGAAGCGTCTCTTGATGTGTTTGGTTCTCTTGTGAAACCTGGATTCCTTCGCCAAGGCAATTGCTCCAATGTTGTCACAAAAGATTTTCATTGGACCCGATGCACTAGGTATTACACCTAGATCGGATATGAACTCCTTCATCCAGACTCCTTCATGTGCTGCTTCCGAAGCAGCTATGTAATCCGCTTCACACGTTGATCCCGCCACGACGCTCTACTTGGAACTGCACCAACTGACAGCTCCACCATTCAAGATAAATACGTATCCGGTTTGTGACTTAGAGTCATCCGGATCAGTGTCGAAGGTAGCATCAACGTAACCATTTACGAGAAGCTCTTCGTCACCTCCATAAACGAGAAACATATCCTTTGTCCTTTTAGGTACTTCAGGATGTTCTTGACCGCTATCCAGTGATCCACTCCTGGATTACTTTGGCACCTCCCTGCCAAACTTATGGCAAGGCACAAATCAGGTCTGGTACACAGCATAGCATACATGGTAGAACCTACGGCTGAGGCATAGGGAATGACTTTCATTTTCTCTTTGTCTTCTGCAGTGGTCGGGTTTTGAGTCTGACTCAACTTCACACCTTGTAACATGATGACCCACAAGTATATGAGATCAATTTTAGCTCTTTTCGATAAGTAAGAGTGTCGAACCCAACAACGAGCAGAAGGAAATGACAAGTGGTTTTCAGCAAGGTAATGTCTGCAAGTGCTGAAATTGTAAGTAACAGAGCAGTTTGGTAGCAAGATAATCTATGACGAGCAAGTAACGATAATAGTAACAGAAGTGGGGCAAGATAGCCCAATCCTTTTGAGGCAAAGGACATGCCAAAACGATCTCTTACAGTAAGCAAAGTGTTCTTGAGGGTACACGGGAATTTCATCTAGTCACTTTCATCATGTTGATTCGATTCGTGTTCTCTACTTTGATAATTTGATATGTGGGTGGACTGGTGCATAGGTGTTGTTCTTACTTGAACAAACCTCCTACTTATGATTAACCCCCTCGCAAGCATCCGCAACTACGAGAAAAGTATTAAGAATAAATTCTAACCATAGCATTAAACTTTCGGATCCAATCGGTCCCTTACGGAATAGCGCATAAACTAGGGTTTAAGCTTTTGTCACTCTCGCAACCCATCATCTAATAACTACTCCACAATGCATTCCCTTAGGCCCAAATATGGTGAAGTTTCATGTAGTCGACGTTCACATGACACCACTAAGGGAGTAACAACATACATACTATCAAAATATCGAACACATATCAAGTTCACATGATTACTTGCAACATGATTTCTCCCGTGACCTCAAGAACAAAAGTAACTACTCACAAATAATAATCATGCTCAATATCGGAGGGGTATTAAATAGCATATTGGATCTGAACATATAATCTTCCACCAAATAAACCATATAGTAATCAACTGCAAGATGTAATCAACACTACTAGTCACCCACAAGCACCAATCTATAGTTCTGGTACATAGATTGAACACAAGAGATGAACTAGGGTTTGAGAGGAGATGATGCTGTTGAAGATGTTGATGGAGATTGCCCTCCCCAAGATGGGAGAGTTGGTGGTGATGATGATGAAGATGATTTCCCCCTCCGGGAGGGAAGTTCCCCCAGCGGAAACGCTCCACTCGAGGGCAAAAGTGCTCCTGCCCAAGTTCCGCTTCGAGACGGCGGCGCTCCGTCCCGAAAGTCCTCTCCTTATTTTTTCTAGGTCAAAACTACTTATATACCAGAAGATGGGCACCGGAGGTGGGCCGAGGAGAGCACAACCCACCAGGGCGTGCCTGGGCTCCTTGGCGCGCCCAGGTGGGTTGTGCCCACCTGGTGGGCCCCCTCTGGTACTTATTGGCTCCAATATTCCTCATATATTCCATCAAAAATCACCGTAAAGTTTCAGCTCATTTGGAGTTGTGCAGAATAGGTGGCCTGACGTAGCTTTTCCAGGTCGAGATTTCCAGCTGCCGGAATTCTCCCTCTTTGTGTGTACCTTGCATATTATGAGAGAAAGGCATTAGAATTACTCCAAAAACATTATTATGCATAAAAATATCATAAATAACAGTAGGAAAACATGATGCAAAATGGACGTATCATAACACAGGCAAGAACCCTTTCTTTGACCGATCCATTTTGAACTTCTTCAAAGCTTTATCAAGGTATGTGCTTTCTGAAAGTCCTATTAAGCGTCTCGATCTATCCCTATAGATCTTGATGCCCAATATATAAGCAGCTTCACCAAGGTCTTTCATTGAAAAATTCTTATTCAAGTACCCTTTTATGCTATCTAGAAATTCTATATCATTTTCGATCAACAATATGTCATCCACATATAATATCAGAAATGCTACAGAGCTCCCACTCACTTTCTTGTAAATAAAGGCTTCACCATAAGTTGAAGGAAATATGCCCTAGAGGCAATAATAAAGTTGTTATTTATATTTCCTTATATCATGATAAATGTTTATTATTCATGCTAGAATTGTATTAACTGGAAACTTAGTACATGTGTGAATACATAGACAAACAGAGTGTCACTAGTATGCCTCTACTTGACTAGCTCGTTGAATCAAAGATGGTTAAGTTTCCTAGCCATAGACATGAGTTGTCATTTGATTAACGGGATCACATCATTAGAGAATGATGTGATTGACTTGACCCATTCTGTTAGCCTAGCACTTGATCATTTAGTTTATTTGCTATTGCTTTCTTCATGACTTATACATGTTCCTATGACTATGAGATTATGCAACTCCCGAATACCGGAGGAACACTTAGTGTGCTACCAAACGTCACCAACATAACTGGGTGATTATAAAGGTGCTCTACAAGTGTCTCCGATGGTGTTTGTTGAGTTGGCATAGATCGAGATTAGGATTTGTCACTCCGATTGTCGGAGAGGTATCTCTGGGCCCTCTCGGTAATGCACATCACTATAAGCCTTGCAAGCAATGTGACTAATGAGTTAGTTGCGGGATGATGCATTACGGAACGAGTAAAGAGACTTGCCGGTAACAAGATTGAACTAGGTATTAAGATACCGACGATCGAATCTCGGGCAAGTAACATACCGATGACAAAGGGAACAACGTATGTTGTTATGCGGTTTGACCGATAAAGATCTTCGTAGAATATGTGGGAGCCAATATGAACATCCAGGTTCCGCTATTGGTTATTGACCAGAGACGTGTCTCGGTCATGTCTACATAGTTCTCGAACCCGTAGGGTCCGCACGCTTAACGTTCGGTGACGATCGATATTATGAGTTTATGTGTTTTGATGTACCGAAGGTAGTTTGGAGTCCCGGATATGATCACGGACATGACGAGGAGTCTCGAAATGGTCGAGACACAAAGATCGATATATTGGATGACTATGTTTGGACATCGGAATGGTTCCGGGTGAGCTCGGGCATTTACCGGAGTACCGGGAGGTTACCAGAACCCCCCAGGAAGTACGGGCCTTATTGGGCCATAGTGGGAGAGAGGAGAAGGGATCCTAGGAGGGGGCGCCCCCCCCCCCAAGCCCAATCCGAATTGGGTGGGGGGTCGCCCGCCCCCCCTTTCCTTCCTCCTTCCTCCCCCTTCCTTCCTCTCCTAGTCCAACTAGGGAAGGGGGGAATCCTACTCCCGGTGGGAGTAGGACTCCTCTAGGGTGCGCCATAGAGGGCCGGCCCTCCCCCTCCTCCACTCCTTTATATACGGGGGAGGGGGCACCCCATAGACACACAAGTTGACATTGTCTTAGCCGTGTGCGGTGCCCCCCTCCACCATAATCCACCTCGGTCATACCATTGCAGTGCTTAGGCGAAGCCCTACGCCGGTAACTTCATCATCACCGTCATCACGCTGTCGTGCTGACGAAGCTCTCCCTCGACACTCAGCTGGATCGAGAGTTTGTGGGACGTCCCCAAGCTGAACATGTGCAGATTGCGGAGGTGTCGTACTTTCGGTACTAGGATCGGTCAGATCATGAAGACGTACGACTACATCAACCACGTTGTCATAATGCTTCCGCTTTCATTCTATGAGGGTATGTAGACAACACTCTCCCCTCTCGTTGCTATGCATCACCTAGATGGATCTTGCGTGTGCGTGGGATTTTTTTTGAAATTACTGCGTTCCCCAACAGTGGCATCCGAGCCAGGTCTATGCGTAGATGTTATATGCACGAGTAGAACACAAAGAGTTGTGGGCGAAAATAGTCATACTGCTTACCAGCATGTCATACTTTGATTCGGCGGTATTGTTGGATGAAGCGGCCCGGACCGACATTACGCGTACGCTTACGCGAGACTGGTTCTACAGACGTGCTTCGCACACAGGTGGCTGGCGGGTGTCAGTTTCTCCAACTTTAGTTGAATCGAGTGTGGCTATGCCCGGTCCTTGTTGAAGGTTAAAACAGCACACTTGACGAAAAATCGTTGTGGTTTTGATGCGTAGGTAAGAACAGTTCTTGCTCAGCCCGTAGTAGCCACATAAAAACTTGCAACAACAAAGTAGAGGACGTATAACTTGTTTTTGCAGGGCATGTTGTGATGTGATATGGTCAAGACATGATGCTAAATTTTATTGTATGAGATGATCATGTTTTGTAACAGAGTTATCGACAACTGGCAGGAGCCATATGGTTGTCGCTTTATTGTATGAAATGCAATCTCCATGTAATTGCTTTACTTTATCACTAAGCGGTAGCGATAGTCGTAGAAGCAATAGTTGGCGAGATGACAACGATGCTTCGATGGAGATCAAGGTGTAAAGCCGATGACGATGGTGATCACGACGGTGCTTTGGAGATGGAGACCAAAGGCACAAGATGATGATGGCCACATCATATCACTTATATTGATTGCATGTGATGTTTATCCTTTATGCATCTTATTTTGCTTAGTTCGGCAGTAGCATTATAAGACGATCTCTCACTAAATTTCAAGGTACAAGTGTTTTCCCTGAGTATACACCGTTGCGAAAGTTCGTCGTGCCGAGACACCACGTGATGATCGGGTGTGATAAGCTCTACGTTCACATACAACGGGTGCAAGCCAGTTTTGCACATGCAGAATACTCGGGTTAAACTTGACGAGCCTAGCATATGCAGATAAGGCCTCGGAACACTGAGACCGAAAGGTCGAGCGTGAATCATATAGTAGATATGATCAACATAGTGATGTTCACCATTGAAAACTACTCCATCTCATGTGATGATCGGACATGGTTTAGTTGATTTGGATCACGTGATCACTTAGATGATTAGAGGGATGTCTATCTAAGTGGGAGTTATTAAGTAATATGATTAATTGAACTTTAATTTATCATGAACTTAGTACCTGATAGTATTTTGCATGTCTATGTTGTTGTAGATAGATGGCCCGTGATGTTGTTCCGTTGAATTTTAATGCGTTCCTAGAGAAAGCTAAGTTGAAAGATGATGGTAGCAACTACACGGACGGGGTCCGTAGCTTGAGGATTATCCTCATTGATGCATAGAAGAATTACGTCTTGGAAGCACCGCTAGGTGCCAAACCCGCAGCAGGAGCAATGCCAGATGTTATGAACGTCTGGCAGAGCAAAGCTGGTGACTACTTGATAGTTCAGTGTGCCATGCTTTACGGCTTAGAACCGGGACTTCAACAACGTTTTGAACGTCATGGAGCATATATATGAGATGTTCCAGGAGTTGAAGTTAATATTTCAAGCAAATGCCCGGATTGAGAGATATGAAGTCTCCAATAAGTTCTACAGCTGCAAAATGGAGGAGAATAGTTCTGTCAGTGAGCGTATACTCAAATTGTCTGGGTATAACAATCACTTGATTCAACTGGGAGTTAATCTTCCTGATGATAGTGTCATTGACAGAATTCTTCAATCACTGCCACCAAGCTACAAGAGCTTCGTGATGAACTATAATATGCAAGGGATGGATAAGACAATTCCCAAGCTCTTCGCAATGCTAAAGGCTGCGGAGGTAGAAATCAAGAAAGAGCATCAAGTGTTGATGGTCAAAAGACCACCAGTTTCAAGAAAAAGGGTAAAGGGAAGAAGGGGAACTTCAAGAAGAACGGCAAGCAAGTTGTTGCTCAAGTGAAGAAGCCCAAGTCTGGACCTAAGCCTGAGACTAAGTGCTTCTACTGCAAAGGGACAGGTCACTGGAAGCGGAACTGCCCCAAGTATTTGGCGGATAAGAAGGATGGCAAGGTGAACAAAGGTATATGTGATATACATGTTATTGATGTGTACCTTACTAATGCTCGCAGTAGTGCCTGGGTATTTGATACTGGTTCTGTTGCTAATATTTGCAACTCGAAACAGGGACTACGAATTAAGCGAAGATTGGCTAAGGATGAGGAGACGATGCGCGTGGGAAATGGTTCCAAAGTCGATGTGATCGCCGTCGGCACTCTACCTCTACATCTACCTTCGGGGTTAGTTTTAGACCTGAATAATTGTTATTTGGTGCTAGCGTTAAGCATGAACATTATATCTGGATCTTGTTTGATGCGAGACGGTTATTCATTTAAATCAGAGAATAATGGTTGTTCTATTTATGTGAGTAATATCCTTTATGGTCATGCACCTTTGAAGAGTGGTCTATTTTTGTTGAATCTCGATAGTAGTGACACACATATTCATAATATTGAAGTCAAACGATGCAGAGTTGATAATGATAGGGCAACTTATTTGTGGCACTGCCGTTTAGGTCATATTGGTGTAAAGCGCATGAAGAAACTACATTCTGATGGACTTTTGGAATCACTTGATTATGAATCACTTGGTACTTGTGAACCATGCCTCATGGGCAAGATGACTAAAACTCTGTTCTCCGGAACAATGGAGCGAGCAATAGATTTGTTGGAAATCATACATACTGATGTATGTGGTCCAATGAATATTGAGGCTCACGGCGGGTATCATTATTTTCTCACCTTCACATATGATTTGAGCAGATATGGGTATATCTACTTAATGAAACATAAGTCTGAAACATTTGAAAAGTTCAAAGAATTTCAGAGTGAAGTGGAAAATCATCGTAACAAGAAAATAAAGTTTCTATGATCTGATCATGGAGGAGAATATTTGAGTTACGAGTTTGGTCTTCATTTGAAACAATGCGGAATAGTTTCGCAACTCACGCCACCCGGAACACCACAGCGTAATGGTGTGTCCGAACGTCGTAATCGTACTTTACTAGATATGGTGCGATCTATGATGTATCTTACTAATTTACCGCTATCATTTTGGGGTTATGCTTTAGAGGCGGCTGCATTCACGTTAAATAGGGCACCATCTAAATCCGTTGAGATGACACCTTATGAAATGTGGTTTGGCAAGAAACCCAAGTTGTCGTTTCTTAAAGTTTGGGGTTGCGATGCTTATGTGAAAAAGCTTCAACCTGATAAGCTCAAACCCAAATCGGAGAAATGTGTCTTCATAGGATACCCAAAGGAGACTGTTGGGTACACCTTCTATCACAGATCCGAAGGCAAGACATTTGTTGCTAAGAATGGATCCTCTCTAGAGAAGGAGTTTCTCTCGAAAGAAGTGAGTGGGAGGAAAGTAGAACTTGATGAGGTAACTGTACCTGCTCCCTTATTGGAAAGTAGTTCGTTACAGAAATCAGTTCCTGTGACTCCTACACCAATTAGTGAGGAAGCTAATGATGATGATCATATAACTTCAGATCAAGTTACTACTGAACCTCGTAGGTCAACCAGAGTAAGATCCGCACTAGAGTGGTACTGTTGAGGATATAGACCTTAGAGTCACCCGCCAGGAGGGGCCGGGTTACTCGCGTGGTCATTGCCAGAAGCCCGGAGCCAAGTTTGAAGACGATGGGCCAGAGATGGGCTGAGAACCGGATATGGCTTAAGGCCCGTAGCTACAATCATTATTATGGTAGAACTTGTAGTGTAAGGCAAGTATAGTTGAGAGTCCGAGTCGGACACTCTTATGAGCCGGCCGGGACTCTAAGGGCTGCTGGGCGTCAGCCTCCCTATATAAAGGGACGACCCGGCAGCGGTTTAAGGGCGACAACAATCTGATCGAGAGCCGGGCATAGCTGTTTAGCTCCCTGGTGATCGTAACCCTAATCAATATCACCTCAAACTGGACGTAGGCTTTTACCTTCACCGTAAGGGGCCGAACCAGTATAAACCCTCGTGTTCCTTGTCCCGCATAACCCCTTCAAGCTTCCTAGCTGCGATGGCTCCACGACTAAGTCCTAGCTCGAGGACATCTGCCGTGACAATTCCACGACAGTTGGCGCCCACCGTGGGGCCAGCGCACGGTGGATTTGAGTTCTTGAAGGGCAGCTTCGAAGGGCTCAAGGGATACGCTGTGGGCCGGATGACCAAAAGTCGTCGCGGCAAGCTCTACATCGACGATGCAAACTGGGGCCCCGAAGCTGGCTCAATTGAGTACGGGTACCGGGTCCCCTTCGGCGGAATTCATGTTTTCATTGGCAAGATTGGTGAGCCGGGCCCTGAGCCGGGTCTCTGCGCTGGTCTCGTCGAGACGGCTCAGCTTGCGCGACCCGCCCAGGCCCGGCCTACCTTAAGGCATGCTTTTGTGGGGTGTATCCATGGAGGACTCTCCGATCAATCTAGATCTGGTGATGGGACGGCCGCCGGCTCTGACGGCGAGTCGGCCACCGATGAGTCAAACTCGTTGTACCAACTTCAAGATGGCAGGCTCATGGGTTGTTCCGATGGTGACAGTATTCCGGACCTTTTTGAGCCGCCAAGTCAGGTTGGAGTTTTTATGACTGGTGCGCAGCCTGTTCAGAACCCCGCTGCTGGAGCGGGAAACCCGGTGCCTTCTCCGGCTCAGGTGCTAATGGATCTCACGGACAAGATGACGGCCCTGTTAACCGCCACGGTTGACCCGGCGGATCAAGCTCAGCATGATGCGGAGGTGGCACAGTTAAAATTGGATCTGATAAAAGCTAAAGAGGATCTTGCAGCGGAAGGGATCAGGCTGGCTGCGGAGCGGGCGGCTCTCGATGCCCAGACTCAGCTGATTCAGGCGCAGTCCTTCCAACTCACGATGGATCGGAACGCAGCCAATGAGGTCATGAGAAGGAGGCATCAAAAGGCCCAGTCTCGACTCCCACCGGTTTACGATCCACGCAACCTCTTCAACACGCCAGGTGCAGGGTCTAGTAACCCGCCAGGGGTCATAGCGCCCGGGTCCGGACCCCTTATTCAGCCGCGAGTGATGGGGCCTCCCCAGGTGTCCCCTGCCCCGCCTCAGTATGTGCCAATACCCCCGGGTCATTATAATAACCCGCTGGAGAACATGGTAGCTGCGGCAGCACGGCTGGCGGCTCTCCCCGTTGACGGCGACTCTCCGATGGCCATCGAAACCCGCCGGGTCAGGGAACTCCTGCAGACGGCACTGGCACAGCAAGAGGCGTACTCCTACAGCCGGGATAGGATCCACTCGACCCCTCGTCCGGGTCAGAGCCCGAGTTACAGCCGGCACATGGTCTCAGCAACCGGCTCAAGCAATGTCCGACGCCATGACCCGCCCCCTGGCCATGGCCCGGCTCATAATGGAGCCTTTTACGCAGCAGACCAGGACAAAGCGCGCCAAGAGGCGGAGCAAGTGCCTCAATTGACGGCTTACCAGACCCCCCCGGCTTATCCGACGACTTCTGTTGATGTGGGTATCCCTACCAGGACCGGGGGTGTCCCTTGTTTGGTGCCAGCTATCCGTAATGAACGTCTACCTAAGGACTTCAAAGGCCCTAGGAAGGTGCCTAACTACACAGCTGACTTGCAGCCTGCAGCCTGGATTGAGAGTTATGAGATGGCTATGGAATTGCTGGAGGTCAGTGAGGCGGCCATGGCCAAGTATTTCACCATGATGTTAGATGGAACTGCCCGCACGTGGTTGAAAGGGCTACCACCGAATTCCATTGGGTCTTGGGCTGAGCTGAAAGCCCAGTTCATCCAAAACTTCAAAGATACCTGTAGGCAGTCTATGTCAATTGTGGATTTGACTAACTGTAAGCAGCAGGAGGGTGAATCCACGACCCATTGGGTTCGCCGGGTCAAGGAGATCATACATTCATCAGATAAGATGGATGCTGGCTCTGCAGTCTTAATGTTGGAACAGAACCTGTCGCTTTGTGCCCCTAAAGATGAAACTCGGGCGGCTTAAACGCGACTGCACCGATATGGGTACATTAATGGCGGCTCTTGTCAAGTACGCCGATTCCGATGGTACCAAGGATCCCCCTTCAGATGATGAAAGGACAGGGAAGGGAAAGAAGAACGGCAATGGCAAGGGTCCTCAGTTTAACCCGGGGAACCAAGGAGGAGGCAAGCGCAAGGCCGATGGCAGCCTAGAGTTTGTAGCCAATGCCAACTCCCAAGGTAATAACCAGCGACGCAAGGGGAGGCCCCCTCCCCGAGGCGGCGGGTCAGGTCCAACGCTGGAGCAGCTGTTGAATGAACCTTGTCCAAGGCATGGCTCTAGAGAGAAGCCAGCGACTCATCTGTGGAAGGATTGCGCGATCATGAAGGCCTTTAAGAATTACAATGGCCCGGGCGGCGGTTCAGGCGCTGGCGGCTTTCATGGCCCGGGCGGCGGCTCAAATTCCGGTCCTCAGAACGGTCAAGGGGGTTTTAATCAACAGTCTGGCCAGGGTCATCAACAGCAGCAGGGGGGTTATCAGACCAATCCAAAGCAGCTTAGCGGTGGACAGTATCATGTGTTTACCACTAGTCTGTGCAAGCGAGATCAGAAGCTTCACAAGAGGGCTGTGAATGCTGTTGAGCCGGCGGTCCCACGCTACTTGCGGTGGTCTGAGCAGCCTATAGTGTGGAGTAGGGAGGATCACCCTCCCCGGGTGGATAACCCGGGCCACTTGGCCTTAGTGGTGGCTCCTCAGGTGGGAGGATATAAGTTCACAAAGGTACTCATGGATGGAGGCAGCAGCATCAACATCCTCTATTATGAGACTTTTCGCCGTATGGGGTTGGTTGATAAGAACCTCAGCCAGTCAAACACTATCTTCCATGGTGTGGTACCTGGTAAGTCGGCGTATCCAGTCGGCAAGATCGAATTGGAAGTGGCTTTTGGGGATGAGAACAACTACAGGGTGGAGAAATTAACCTTTGAGGTGGTCAAGATAAGAAGTCCATATCATGCTATATTTGGGCGGCTGGCTTACGCCAAGTTCATGGCACGACCGTGTTATGTGTACTTACAGCTCAAGATGCCGGGTCACAATGGGACTATTACGGTTCACGGCAGCCGGAA
This sequence comes from Triticum aestivum, assembly GCF_018294505.1. Classification (NCBI taxonomy): domain Eukaryota; kingdom Viridiplantae; phylum Streptophyta; class Magnoliopsida; order Poales; family Poaceae; genus Triticum; species Triticum aestivum. The sequence continues at coordinate 320,055,527 of NC_057799.1, forward strand.
AGTGGCTCTGGAATGTGAGGAAGGTGATGCGGCTTATGCAGAATCTGTGTGTGCTACAGAGGAGTTGAAGTTTTACAAAGACAATGTTGACCCAACAGATATGACCTCTCTGAAAAAGCCAACCACAGAACAAGAGCCGGCAATGAAATTTAAATCAGCTGACGAGACTAAACCTGTTGATTTTGTTCTAGGTGACTCATCTCAGCAGTTTAGCATCAGTGCAAATCTGGATCCAAAATAGGAAAGCGCGCTCATCGAGTTCATCCGTGAGAATAGGGACATCTTCGCGTGGAAACCTTCTGACATGCCAGGTGTACCTAGAGAACTCGCTGAGCATACTCTCAATGTTGATCCGAAATTTAAGCCGGTCAGATAGTTCCTTCGGCGGTTTAATGAGGAAAGGCGGAAAGCTATTGGCGAAGAAGTAGCCCGGCTCTTGGCAGCCGGGTTTATTGTTGAAGTTTTTCACCCAGAGTGGTTGGCTAACCCGGTGCTCGTACTCAAGAAGAACGGCACCTGGCAGATGTGTGTGGACTACACGGACTTGAACAAAGCATGTCCGGCTGATCCTTTTGCCCTCCCCCGTATTGATCAAATCATTGATGCTATGGCAGGCTGTGCACGTTTAAGTTTCTTGGATGCTTATTCCGGTTATCATCAGATTAAGATGGCAGTTAAGGACCAGGAGAAGACGGCATTCATCACTCCCTTTGGAGCCTTCTGCTATGTGTCTATGCCCTTTGGACTCAAGTGTGCATAGGCGACTTACCAGCGTTGTGTACAGAACTGTCTTCATAAACAGATCGGGCGCAATGTTCACGCTTACGTGGATGATATTGTGGTTAAATCCATCAAAGAGGAAACCCTGATAGATGATTTAAGGGAAACCTTTGATAATCTCCGGGTCTATAAGATGATGCTTAACCCGGCCAAGTGTGTCTTTGGTGTTCCTGCAGGCAAACTCTTAGGCTTCTTGGTTTCTGACAGAGGCATTGAGGCTAACCCGGAGAAAATCAAGGCCATCACCTCCCTAGCTAAGCCGGCATGTATAAATGACGTTTAGCGCTTGGCGGGTCGTATCACTGCGTTAAGCCGGTTTATAAGCCGTTTGGGTGAGAAGGCCATGCCCTTATATCAGTTGATGAAGAAAACTGATAACTTTGTCTGGAATGATGCAGCTAATACCGCCTTTGAGGATTTGAAAAAGCAGCTGGCAGAGCCCCCAGTCCTTGCCGCTCTGGTTGATAAGGAGCCCTTACTACTGTATGTGGCGGCAAATGCACGAGCCGTCAGTTTGGCTATTGTGGTGGAGCGCAAGGAGGAGGGTAAGGAGCATCCGGTTCAGCGGCCGGTTTATTATGTCAGCGAAGTGCTCATTGAGTCCAAGCAGCGATACCCGCATTGGCAGAAGCTGGTATATGGTGTATTCATGGCAAGCCGGAAACTTAAGCATTATTTTCAGGGTCATCCCATCACTGTGGTCAGCTCTGCTCCCCTTGGCGATATCATTCAAAACAGAGAGGCCACAGGGAGAATTGCTAAGTGGGCTATAGAACTTGGACCTCATGGTCTCAGATATGTGCCACGCACTGCTGTTAAATCTCAGGCCTTGGTGGATTTCATCAATGATTGGACAGAGTCACAAGTGCCCGAGCAAAAGCCGGATAATACTTATTGGACTATTCACTTTGATGGGTCCAGGCAGTTGGAGGGCTCGGGGGCTGGCGTTGTCTTGGCTTCCCCTAAAGGTGACAAGTTCCATTATGTGCTACAGTTGATGTTTCCTTGCACTAACAATGCGGCTGAGTACGAGGCCTTGCTCCACGGTCTTCGGATGGCTAAGGAGATGAGCTTGAGCCGGGTAAGGTGCTTCGGTGACTCAGACTTGGTGGCTCAACAAGTATCAGGCAAGTGGGACTCTAAGGACCCTCTAATGGTGGCTTATCGCCGTGAAGTTGATGCCATTGCTGGGCACTTTCAGGGCTACCAAGTAGAGCACATTGATCGCAGGAAGAACGAGGCGGCTGATGCTCTAAGCCGGCTAGGCTCTCAGCGAAAGCCGGTGCCGCCTAACACTTTCCTAGACGTCCTGTATAGCCCTTCGGTTAAAGTGCCTACGGAGGAAGACTTGGCCGTCCCTGACCCGGAGGCACAACTGGTGGCGGCTCTCCATATCATACCAGACTGGACAACGCCATATCTGGCTTACATGACCCGGGGCGAGTTGCCTGAGGGTGAAACTTTGGCCAGGCAAATAACCCGGCGGGCCAAGTCAATGATTGTTATCAATGGCGAGTTGCATCATCGCAGTGTTACAGGAGCATTTCAGCGTTTTGTTTCCCCTGAGGAAGGTCAAGAGATCTTGCGTGAGATCCATGAAGGGGATTGTGGCCATCATGCCGGCTCAAAATCCCTTGTGGCCAAGGCTTTCCGTCATGGTTTTTATTGGTTGACGGCTCATGCTGATGCAGAGGACTTGGTCAGTAAATGTGATGATTGCCAAAGGTTCTCACGACGGGCTCACGTGCCGGCTCAGGAGTTGAGGATGATCCCAATCACTTGGCCCTTTGCGGTCTGGGGGCTTGATATGGTGGGGCCTTTTAAACGGTCCAAGGATAAGAAGACCCACCTCTTGGTGGCAGTTGACAAATTTACAAAGTGGGTGGAAGCTGAGCCAGTTAGCAAGTGCGATGCAGCCACAACGGTTCAATTTATGAAAAAGGTGATTTTCCGCTTTGGCTTTCCGCACAGCATTATAACTGACAATGGCACCAATCTTTCCAAAGGCGCCATGGAAGAGTTTTGTCAACGAGAGCATATCCGGCTTGATGTTTCTTCAGTGGCTCATCCTCAATCTAATGGTCAAGCTGAGAGAGCTAATCAGGAGATTCTGAAGGGCATCAAGCCCCGGCTTTTGGTCCCTTTGCAACGGACGCCGGGTTGTTGGGTGGAGGAGTTGCCCTCTGTCTTATGGAGCATCAACACTACTCCTAACTGGTCTACAGGCTTCACGCCTTTCTTCATGGTTTATGGAGCAGAAGCAGTCCTCCCCAGCGACATCCGTCACGACTCACCTCGCGTGGCGGCTTATGTTGAGACGGATAATGAACAGGCGCGCCGAGATGCTCTGGACTTGTTGGACGAACAACGTGATGTGGCAGCAGCCCGTTCAGCGATTTACCAACAAGACCTGCGCCGTTATCATAGCTGCCGGGTCAAATCCCGGGTCTTCCAGGAAGGCGATCTCGTGCTCCGGCTCATCCAGGATCAAACAGATGCACACAAGTTATCCCCACCTTGGGAAGGGCCCTTTGTCGTCAGCAAGAACTTGCACAATGGGTCATATTACCTCATTGACATTCGGGAGCACAAAGATTCACGTAAGTCGGAGGAAGAGACCCGTCGGCCGTGGAACATAGCTCAGCTTCGGCCTTACTACACTTGAGCTACCGGCTCTCGTGGTGTACATATTTCTCTCAGCCATGTATATATTATGATAAGCAATAAAGCAGGACCTCTATCCTTTTTTCTCCTCCAAAAATGCACGTGTTGTTTTTATTACAAGATTACATGATGACTTAAAGGAGGATCCGGCTTATGATCGTATTCGAATCTAGCCGTAAGCAATAAAGTCACTTGGGGGCTTCCTGTTCAAACATGGGTCGTATTCGAACCAAAGAGAACATAGCTGTCGATACCCATTTGATTGGCAAAGTGCCGAGCTCATTGGGAGGTTACCTTTGGTCATATTTGAATCATAGTTTAACCCCTCTGAGAACCGACGTGGATCGTATTCAAATTAGCGTCGTTAAACAATTTTAAAAATCACTTGGGGGCTTCCTGTTCAAACATGGGTCGTATTCGAACCAAAGAGAACATAGCTGTCGGTACCCTCTTGATTGGCATCGCCACACCCACTGGGGGCTATATGATCGTATCCGAATCTTGGCTTAACCCCTTTGGGCCGGGTCTCTGGTCGTATTCGAACCGGAAGCCCCTAAGTTCTTCTGCTTTATCACAAGTTTACTCTGATTATGACAAGGTGTGCATGGCCGGGTCTCACTTTGCCGGCTTAACTTTGGTTTACAAGTGTTAGTTGAACATCATGGGTGTCATCAAGGCAAGTAAATCAGAGTTGAAGTACCAACCGTGCTACCCGGGTTATCTAAACCGGAAGTATGCTTACAGGCCGTTAAGTGTGTTATTACGGCTATGTTAAGGGTATAATTAAGGACCAGTCTTTTTTGATTCATATTCCGGGTGATCTATCTCAAACACCTGATTCTCGGGGCGGTAAGCTACCTTGAGACTTGTGATTTGCCTTTCTATGCAGGATACTTAAAGGTACCTCTTTGAGGTTGAGAAAAACAAAGGGATGATTATGACCCGGAGAAACATTAAAGAGACAACTTCAAAAGACCTTGGCATTCAATACGTGCACGATGGCACGGCAGAGATAGACTGTTGCACCTAATTTATTACAAAATTCATCAAATCTAACAAGGGTGGAGCATTTTTTGGTAAACCGACAGCCGAGTTACGATGCCCGCTGAGTGGAAGTCTCCGGCTCGTTCCTGTCCTCTCCTCCGGCTGATCCCAAGACTTGGAAGGTTGATGACTTCCAATCGATGCCGCTGAGAGCCTCGAACTGGGCTTCCTCGTCAATTAACCCGGCCGGGTCAATCTCCGGGGCGAAGGTGTGCTGACGAGCCGGCGGGATCAGGTTGAGGGCTTCATAGCGAGGGGTTGGAATCCTCTGATTCTCCGAGTCATAACCCGGCTGGTATTTGGTCAGATCTGTGTCATTCCCGATGAGGGTGGCCACCGGGCGTACAGCCTTCACGCACGCCGCGAAGTCCTTCTGATCGAAAGCTGAGCCGTCTTCCTTCAGGCTCGGATAACCCAGGGCGATGTCTGCCGGGTCTAGCTCCGGCAGGAATGCCTTGGCCCGGCTCAGCGCGGCGATTGCTCCGGCTCTCGCGGAGGCCCGTCGCAGCTCTTGGATCCGCTGAGGCAGAACGGCGAGCCGGCGCAGGACTTCGGCCAGGTGAGTCGGCACCTCATTGGATAGGGCCACCACAGCTAAGGCACGCTGTGACCTGGTGTAGAGCTGTTCCACCAGGGTATACACAGCCTTTAGGTTGGTGACCACACTCTGGTTGAGGTTGGCACTCCTGGGACCTGTTTAACAGAATCAGATAAACCGGTGACAAGGATGAATCATGACATATACAAACTTGATAAAAGCCGGTGAGGCGACTTACCGAAGATGGCGGCCACCATTTGGGAAACCTGGCGCTTTAGGCCGGAGAGCTCGGCGGTCTTCTCAGAGAGACCCTTCTCCGCCTGTTCCGCCCGGGTCACCAGTGCAGCCTTCTCTTCGGCCCAGGCTTTTCTCTCAGCATCAAACTCGGTCTTCAACTTCTCTTGAGTGGCGATGCTGGATACAAACTTGGTGTTTGCCTTCCGGGTCTCCATCTCCTGCATCTTCAGCCGGCTCTTGAGATCTGCAAGGTCCGCCTCTAGCTTCTTGCCCACAGCCTGTATAAATTTCTGGGTTATGAGCAGTTACTATGTAAGTCCCAAGCACTTTCCAAGCAAAGACACTTGGCACTTGGGGGCTAATGCATATTGAATGTATCTATCTACATACAGCCGGCTCAATTGAGTAAGCCGGAACCTAAGTCTACAACATATTCAAGCATAAGTCGTCGACTTGGGGGCTAGCATGGCAAAGGTAACTATGCAGTAAGTAAGAAGACAGCAGAAGGATACCTCCGATTTTTGTTGGATCTGGTTTACCATGGCGACCTCCGTGTCCCGGCTCTTGTGCACCTGGCTGATGTAGCCAGAGACGAGCTCTCCAATGCTCAAGTTGGTGTAGTTGGAGAGGTCCAGGTTCACCCGATGGGGCTGCAGCAACTCCCCCTTCGCGGAGCACTTGGCCAACACGGTCGGTCTCCCCGGCTCAACAAACTCCGTCCGGGTGATTACTACGTCCGGGTCGTCTGCTGGCGGAGCTGAGCCGGAGGCCTCCGGGTTAACCGAAGCTTCGGTCGTTGCCTTGGTAGTCGGGGCAGTGGCCTCAGGTGCCGTGTCCATTGGAGTGGTGGCTTCGGGGGCGGAGGCAGCTGGCGGCTCTTGAGCCGTCACCTCCGGTTCAGGTAAGTCCGGCACTCCGCTGACCTGGTCTTCTTCGCTCTTTTGGTGAGCTTTGCCTGGGCGCTGAAAGGACAGAAACATTCAGCACAAAGAGAGTAAGTACAGACAAGTATAATGAGAGATGGTTGTCATTACCCGGGCGCGGTCTTGAAAGTCAGAAGACTCGACTGCATAGAGTCGCCCGAAGAAGGGGAGGTCTCCTGATAATTGGAGTCAGAAGAATTGAGTGGCTGACGGATAACACCCGCCAACGGATGAAAAGGGTACAAGTGAGAAAAAACCTCAGTTCGACGCTTCCTTGTTGCGTCGGGTAACCCGGCGGAGAGATCGGTGTCCTTGTTGGTCCGGGTGTGACGCCGGCTTTCATGAACCTGTCGCTTCAAAATAAATTGAGGGTCTTGGTAAGCTAAAGGATGTGAAAAGCTTACTTTCCGGGTTACCCTTCGGACTTTCAGCTGTGGCAAGGGCTCCGAGTCGGAGGAAAGTGACATTACCTCTTCAACCACCGGGTTACTGGCGCCGGTGTCATCCTATCAATGAGCAAGTGTTGATAAGGCGGACAGCAACAAACAACAGATACAGCAAGAATTTAAAGGCTTAGGGGTTACCTCTGACTCGGAGCTGTCGCTTAATTGCATCAGCTCCGAAGCAGTAGGTCTGCTTCCTTTTTTGCGAGGGGCGGCTTTCTTCGCCTTCCTGGCCTTCTTGGCCGCCTCATGGTCATATTTGACCCGCCAGAACTTATCATCAGCCTGAAAAATATAATGATGGATTCTTAAAACGGTTCAGATGAAGGTTATATGCAGACGAAGATAAAAGTTAAAGTCAGCGGCTTACCGCTGGGGCTGGATTGGTCTTGCAGAAGGGGGCTAACCCGGTCCTTCCGCAGTCTGCCAGGCTCTCGTTTAAAAGAGCCTTGGTCTCCTCCTCTGCAACGTCTTCTGGAAGATCATTGCAACTGTGCCTCTGAGGGTCATCCTTTCGCCCGGTGTACTCACACATTAAGCCGGGGCGGCGGCTCAATGGGATCACCCGCCATGAGATCCAGACCCGGACCAGGTCGATTCCGTTCAGACCGTTGCCCAGGAGGGCCTTGATTTTATTGATAGTAGGAAGCAGAGGCTGGCGCTCCGCTGGAGTCAGCTTGTCCGACAGTGAGTCGGCTCTAGACGTGTTGGGCGAAAGCCGGGCAGCGGGCTTTCGTCAGCCGGGGACGTATCTTGGCAGTAGAACCAAGTCATGTTCCAGTCCTTGGGGTGGCTCGGCGGCTCTGCATAAGGGAACAGACAGTCCCTACGCCGCTGGATGGAAATGCCACCTAGCTCCAGACTTGGCCCATTGGCGCACTCATTCTGGCGGTTTAAGTAAAAAAGCTCTCTGAAGAGCAGCAGACTAGGTTCTTCTCCTAGGTAAACCTCGCAGAAGACTTGAAAATTGCAGATGTTGGATACGGAGTTGGGTCCTATATCTTGAGGCCACAAGTCGAAGAAGTTGAGCACGTCCCTGAAAAACTTTGAGCCGGGCGGCGCGAAGCCCCGGCTCATATGATCTGCGAAAATCACTACCTCCCCGTCCTTTGGCTGTGGTCTCTCTTCTGATGGGTTAGGGGCACGGTAGGACATGATTTCCTTCTTAGGCAAATATCCGGACTTAACAAAATTGGCTAGGGTCTCGTTGGTGACGTTGGACCTCATCCAGTTGCAAGTGATGGGAGCCTTGGGAGGCATGGTGAAAGTTGGCAGTCTATGACAAAAAGGAAAAATGTCCGGGTTAATTATAAACCGGAGATCTATAGTTCAAAACTACGGTGGCGGCTTATGAAGGGGACTAATGGTATATACTCAAATACAGTGGGTTATTTAAGCCGGAGGATTCTACGAAGCATGGTTTCCTTTAAGCCGGAAGATTCTACGTCGCGTGGTTTCTTTAAACCGGAATTGTAAGCCGCCAAGATTCGATGGTTGCAGTTTTTACTAAGTGTGGTAAAACAGGTTTCACATATTGCAGTAACTTTTTTGGATCAAAATAGTCGGGTGAAATGAAAATTTTCTAGACCTAGAAACAGACGAGCGGATGTTCTTGAGCTCGAATGAAGCATTTATGTAGTAGAAAGAGATCTACGGGCATTTGAAATGAGTCCTAAACAACTGCCGCACTGGTTCTATACAAGACTAAAGATCAAACAAGGGCAGTGACTAGGAGAACTACCGAAGCTTGTGGCAATGGCGATGAACACGAAGAACGTGGATGAACTCTACTGCAGATCTACTCTACGGGATGGTGAGAACTTACCGGAGCTGAAGAGGTGCGGGAGTCGCCGCCGTTTATCTGGTCCGAGTCAAGGTGATGCAGCGGCCGAGCTTGACGAAGACCGGAGGCGAGACGACGGCGGCAGAGTGTGAGCTCAGTGAGAAAGGCAGCGGCGCGAGGAGGAAGAAGGGAGCGTGAGAAGAGCTAGTCGGGCCAGCCTATTTATAAGGCAAGGTCATAAGTGGGCGCGAGATTCAAGGAGACCACGGCGTGGTTATCTCCCCCCACGATGCCTCGATTTTCGGAATGACAGTAAAAGCAAAGATCCGTTGCGGATCTGGCGGAGTAAAAAACGGACTTAATGGAGGATGACGTCACGGCGGATTATCCGGAGTCCAGAGGATGACGTCACTCCGGGTTATGGCCTCCACATGAATGGTAAGCCGGAGATTTTTTCTGTCAGAAGAGTTGAAGATTGACATGAGCCGGCTGAAATCAATCTGGGGCCTAATGTTGAGGATATAGACCTTAGAGTCACCCGCCAGGAGGGGCCGGGTTACTCGCGTGGTCATTGCCAGAAGCCCGGAGCCAAGTTTGAAGACGATGGGCCAGAGATGGGCTGAGACCCGGATATGGCTTAAGGCCCGTAGCTACAATCATTATTATGGTAGAACTTGTAGTGTAAGGCAAGTATAGTTGAGAGTCCGAGCCGGACACTCTTATGAGCCGGCCGGGACTCTAAGGGTTGTTGGGCGTCAGCCTCCCTATATAAAGGGACGACCTGGCAGCGGTTTAAGGGCGACAACAATCTGATCGAGAGCCGGGCATAGCTGTTTAGCTCCCTGGTGATCGTAACCCTAATCAATATCACCTCAAACTGGACGTAGGCTTTTACCTTCACCGTAAGGGGCCGAACCAGTATAAACCCTCGTGTTCCTTGTCCCGCATAACCCCTTCAAGCTTCCTAGCTGCGATGGCTCCACGACTAAGTCCTAGCTCGAGGACATCTGCCGTGACAATTCCACGACAGGTACGGTAATCCTATTCTGGAGGTCATGTTACTTGACCATGACGAACCTACGAACTATGAGGAAGCGATGATGAGCCCAGATTCCGCAAAATGGCTTGAGGCCATGAAATCTGAGATGGGATCCATGTATGAGAACAAAGTGTGGACTTTGGTTGACTTGCCCGTTGGTCGGCAAGCCATCGAGAATAAATAGATCTTCAAGAAGAAGACTGACGATGACGATAATGTTACTGTCTGCCAAGCTCGACTTGTTGCGAAAGGTTTTTGACAAGTTCAAGGAGTTGACTATGATGAGACTTTCTCACCCATAGCGATGCTTAAGTCCGTCCGAACCATGTTAGCAATTGCTGCATTTTATGATTATGAAATTTGGCAAATGGATGCAAAGACTGCATTCCTGAATGGATTTCTGGAAGAAGAGTTGTATATGATGCAACCTGAAGGTTTTATCAATCCAAAGGATGCTAACAAAGTATGCAAGCTCCAGCGATCCATTTATGGACTGGTGCAAACATCTCGGAGTTGGAATAAATGTTTTGATAGTGTGATCAAAGCATATGGTTTTATACAGACTTTCGGAGAAGCCTGTATTTACAAGAAAGTGAGTGGGAGCTCTGTAGCATTTCTAATATTATATGTGGATGACATATTGTTGATTGGAAATGATATAGAATTTCTAGATAGCATAAAAGGATACTTGAACAAGAGTTTTTCAATGAAAGACCTCGGTGAAGGTGCTTATATATTGGGCATCAAGATCTATAGAGATAGATCAAGACGCTTAATTGGACTTTCACAAAGCACATACCTTGATAAAGTTTTGAAGAAGTTCAAAATGGATCAAGCAAAGAAAGGGCTCTTGCCTGTGTTACAAGGTGTGAAGTTGAGTCAGACTCAATGCCCGACCACTTCAGAAGATAGAGAGAAAATGAAAGTCATTCCCTATGCTTCAGCCATAGACTCTATCATGTATGCAATGTTGTGTACCAGACCTGATGTGTGCCTTGCTATTAGTTTAGCAGGGAGGTACCAAAGTAATCCAGGAGTGGATCACTGGACAGCGGTCAAGAACATCCTGAAATACCTGAAAAGGACTAAGGATATGTTTCTCGTTTATGGAGGTGACAAAGAGCTCGTCGTAAATGGTTACGTCGATGCAAGCTTTGACACTGATCCAGATGACTCTAAGTCACAAACCGGATACGTATTTATATTGAATGGTGGAGCTGTCAGTTGGTGCAGTTCTAAGCAAAGCGTCGTGGCGGGATCTACGTGTGAAGCGGAGTACATAGCTGCTTCAGAAGCAGCAAATGAAGGAGTCTGGATGAAGGAGTTCATATCCGATCTAGGTGTCATACCTAGTGCATCGGGTCCAATGAAAATCTTTTGTGACAATACTGGTGCAATTGCCTTGGCAAAGGAATCCAGATTTCACAAGAGAACCAAGCACATCAAGAGACGCTTCAATTCCATCCGCGATCAAGTCAAGGAGGGAGACCAAGAGATTTGCAAGATACATACGGATCTGAATGTTGCAGACCTGTTGACTAAGCCTCTCTCACGAGCAAAACATGATCAGCACCAAGACTCCATGGGTGTTAGAATCATTACTGTGTAATCTCAATTATTGACTCTAGTGCAAGTGGGAGACTGAAGGAAATATGCCCTAGAGACAATAATAAAGTTGTTATTTATATTTCCTTATATCATAATAAATGTTTATTATTCATGCTAGAATTGTATTAACCGGAAACTTAGTACATGTGTGAATACATAGAAAAACAGAGTGTCACTAGTATGCCTCTACTTGACTAGCTCATTGAATCAAAGATGGTTAAGTTTCCTAGCCATAGACATGAGTTGTCATTTGATTAATGGGATCACATCATTAGAGAATGATGTGATTGACTTGACCCATTCCGTTAGCCTAGGACTTGATCGTTTAGTTTCGGTGCTATTGCTTTCTTCATGACTTATACATGTTCCTATGACTATGAGATTATGCAACTCCCGAATACCGGAGGAACACTTAGTGTGCTACCAAACGTCACAACATAACTGGGTGATTATAAAGGTGCTCTACAGGTGTCTCCAATGGTGTTTGTTGAGTTGGCATAGATCAAGATTAGGATTTGTCACTCCGATTATCGGAGAGGTATCTCTGGGCCCTCTCGGTAATGCACATCACTATAAGCCTTGTAAGCAATGTGACTAATGAGTTAGTTGCGGGATGATGCATTACGGAACGAGTAAAGAGACTTGCCGGTAACGAGATTGAACTAGGTATTGAGATACCGACGATCGAATCTCGGGCAAGTAACATACCGATGACAAAGGGAACAACGTATGTTGTTATGCGGTTTGACCGATAAAGATCTTCGTAGAATATGTGGGAACCAATATGAACATCCAGGTTCCGCTATTGGTTATTGACCGGAACGTGTCTCGGTCATGTCTACATAGTTCTCGAACCCGTGGGGTCCGCACGCTTAACGTTCGGTGACGATCGATATTATGAGTTTATGTGTTTTGATGTACCGAAGGTAGTTCGGAGTCCCGGATATGATCAGGGACATGACGAGGAGTCTCGAAATGGTCGAGACATAAAGATCGATATATTGGATGACTATGTTTTGGACATCGGAATGGTTCCGGGGAGTTCGGGCATTTACCGGAGTACCGGGAGGTTACTGGAACCCCCCAGGAAGTATATGGGCCTTATTGGGCCATAGTGGGAGAGAGGAGAAGGGAGCCTAGGAGGGGGCACGCCCCCCAAGCCCAATCCGAATTGGGGGGGGGCCTTTCCTTCCTCCTTCCTCCCCCTTCCTTCCTCTCCTAGTCCCACTAGGGAAGTGGGGGATCCTACTCCCGGTGGGACTCCTCCAGGGCACGCCATAGAGGGCCGGCCCTCCCCCTCCTCCACTCCTTTATATACGGGGGAGGGGCACCCCATAGACACACAAGTTGACATGTCTTAGCCGTGTGTGGTGCCCCCCTCCACCATAATCCACCTCGATCATACTGTTGTAGTGCTTAGGCGAAGCCCTGCGCCGGTAACTTCATCATCACCATCATCACGCCGTCGTGCTGACGAAGCTCTCCCTCGACACTCAGCTAGTTCGAGAGTTCATGGGACGTCACCGAGCTGAAGGTGTGCAGCTCGCGGAGGTGCCGTACTTTCGGTAACTAGGATCGGGCAGATCGTGAAGACGTACGACTACATCAACCGCGTTGTCATAACGCTTCCGCTTTCGTCTACGGGGTACATAGACAACATCTCCCCTCTCGTTGCTATGCATCACCTAGATGGATCTTGCGTGTGTGTAGGAATTTTTTTGAAATTACTGCATTCCCCAACATAAGTCTGTATACAACCATATGTTTTGATCACCTCATCAAAGCGTATATTCCAACTCCGAGATGCTTGCATCAGTCCATAGATGGATCGCTGGAGTTTGCACACTTTTTTAGCACCTTTAGGATCGACAAAACCTTCTGGTTGCATCATATCACTACAAAAAAAACACTTCCGTGAAGATACGTGTTTGTCACAGTAGGTCGTGTTTTTTGTCATGCATGTACATCCATGACAAATTTATGACAGAATCAAGATAGTCATACCTGTGTTGTCGTAGAAGTGTTCCATGACATTACCAAAATTATCATCACGGAAGTGTCCACTTCCATGACGATAAATCGCGCGTCACAGAAGTGCTTTTGTCAAGGGTGACCGACACGTGGCATCCACCGTAACGGAACGCCGTTAAGCTATCGGGTCGGGTTTTGGATCCGATAACCCGTTAACAGCCGCGACCAATGGGGATTTTCCATGTGTAAAATCATCATTGACTGGAGGAAACATGTGTCGACTCATCATTGGGACAAATGTCATCCACTCATTGGACAGAAGGCGCCTATGATACGTCGACACGTGGCACGGCCCATCAAGTTTAAATGGGCCGGCCCAACTAAAGGCCCACAAGATTTTGCGGACCATAATGGGCCGGCCCAGCTAAAGGCCCACGAGATTTTGCGGACCATAATGGGCTGGCCCAGCTAAAGGCCCACAAGATTTCGCGGGCCATAATGGGCCGGCCCAGGTAAAGGCCCACAAGATTTTTGTGTGCCATAATGGGCCGGCCCAGGTAAAGGCCCACAAAATTCTTGCGGATCATAATGGGCCGGCCCAGCTAAAGGCCCACGAGATTTCGCCGACACTAATGGGCCGGCCTAGCTGTAGGCCCACAAGATTTTGAGGACCCTAGTAGGCCGGCCCATTAACTGGCTGCCATGTTTTGGGCCAAATGCCGGCCCATATTTGATCCGGTCCATTAATGGCCTGCCACGTTCCGGGCCTAATAATGGCCCATATGAGATCCGGCCCGTTAAAAGCCTCCCACGTTCTGGGCCAAATCACGGCCCAGATCAGGTCCGGCCCTTTAAGAGGCTTTGGCCTCAATTATGGCCCATATCAGATTGGGCCCGTTAACTGGACGCTATGCTTTTGGGCCCACTTGCTAAAGGCCCATTTAGTAATTCGGCCTGATATTAGTTTCGGCCTGTTAAGGGCCCGTTTAACATTTCGGCCCTATATTAATTTCGGCCTGTTAAAAGCCCGTCATATAGTTGGGCCTAACTACGGCCCGGTTTGCATCCGGCCTGCTCGCAGCCGATATCTGATTGGGCCAAACAAGGACCGAGACAATTTTGGCCTGTTAAAAGCCCGTGATTTGATTCGCACAATCATGGGCCGGGGTCCATTTCGGGCTGCTGCCGGCCCGTGAGCTGTTCGGCACGTTTCAGGCCCAACCTACTTCTCAGCCTCCTAAAAGCCCATTGAGTTTTCTTGCGAAAAGAGGGCCGGGGGTTACTCGGCCTATTAAAGGCCCGAATCTACTAGTGGGCCAGTTTGACGAGGCCCATGATGCGGATCATACATCGTGATTGCATGACGGCCCGATTATGTACCGTAATTTTACGGTTTGGCCGGTTTACTGCGAAGACAGGATATATATACAGTAAAATAACTGCAGCATCGTGAATAAGAAAAAACCTAGACTATACAATAAAGAAATTACGGCATATTACATCCACTGGGCATCAAAGTTCGCCACTATGATAATAAAGCACAAGCAGACAGCAGATTACATACACTGGGCATCAAAGATCGCCACCAGTGCAAATAAACACGCCGACAAAATAATATACAAAACCGACAGCACTTCAATAGAGTTCAAGAAAGGTTAGCCCTGCTGGCGAGCTGCAGCGCAACCACCTGAGCAAGATGATGAGACTGCGCTTGTTCAACACTTATATCTTCCTCACTCTGAAAGATAAACAAGCAGACAGATGACAGGTTTTGCACATAAAAGTATCAGTGCTGACAATTCATCACATTTCTTACTGACGAATAAAGTGACACAGTTTAAAATTGCATTAACACAATATGGTATTGTTCAGGTCAAGACATGGCAGGAAATGACATTGTGAAGGAGTTGGCAGCTTCACGACACCACTGGATTACAGATCAAGAACTCATAAGTATCAATGGTTAGTGTGCTGTCAATTTATCCCATTTCAGATTGGCAAATAAAGAGACGGTTTAAATAATAGTAGAATGATATGACATTGTTCATAGTTAAGACATTGCAGAATATGACATTGTGTTGTAGTGGGTAGGTTCACCACACCACTGGATTACGGATGAAGAACAGAAGCATACATGCAGTGCAAAAGAAGATCACTTGCTCTGTATAGTTTAATTTACATGGTATGAAGAAGGAACTTGGTTGTACAACTGAAAACTTAAATTGAGAAGGACAAACTTTTGTTTATGAACTACATAATAAACTTTAAACATGCAATTTGATGCAAACACCAAAAATAAACAGCTGTTGCAGTCATGCCTAACCAAATATACACAACAAAGTTTGAAGGCTTGAGAAGGACAAACTTACATTACTGGTGAAGACAGGCTCTATAAAGCCCTTGTCCATGCTGATGGGGGGGCAATTCAAGAAGTTTACCACAGAATCTTCTTCATAAGCATTGCCTTTATTCTACATTTTGTTAAGAGTAAATATAGATGTGATAATATACGAAAAAATGGAGAATATTTAAGATAAGATGAAGAGTGATGCTACATAACCAAGTAGCTATAAATGTATGTGCAGCGATACAGGCAAAAGGCACAGCCAAGAGCAATGCACAGCTAAACTTCTTCAGTACCAACCTTATGGTAAGAGTAAATATAGATCTGATGTGTAGAAAATGGAGGGCAAAGGAAAATAAGCTGCAGAGTGATGGTACATGAACAACTACCTGTCAATATAAGTACACTGATAAAGGACAACATGTACTTACAAGAACAATGCAGAGCTAAAAAATCATTGGCATTGGATATATTCTACACTAATGTAACCATTCATACAGATCAGATAATTTGGAGCGAACAATTGATAAGCAAGCTATCATGCATACTGCTGTCACATAATGAACAAGGTATGTATGCAAGTACAGTGATACAGGACAACAGGTACTAACAAGAGCAAAGCAGCGGGCAGCATATTTGCGATATCCTGTCGTTCTTTTCAAACCGGAATTCTTCTTCGAGCAGATTTCCTGCAAAAAAGATCCGTAAGGCACATGCGGAAAAGTAGAAGTTCAAATTGTCATTTGATTTCATAGACAGTACCTCATCCTGGGAACGAGACCAGTGCATAACAAGGTTTTTCCATTCAATGTCTTCTAAATTTAGCACAGGAGACTTCACCGGAAATTCGTTTATAGACTTGCCATCAAAGTGTGATTTCCTCAGGTAACACCGATACTGCTGCAATGCTTCCTTGAAAAGCACAAGCAAGCTTTGCTCGTCATGACTATCCAGATTGACCCTCGCCTAGTTACAACAATGTAATGTAAATCATTGATGTGTTCGATCAGCAGAAAACAGGAAAATAATAACCATGAATAATAGCACTTACACGTAAGTTGGACAGGAAGATGTGAAAATGGTGTTTGTCTTCACTATAATCTTCCCATGATGGGAATATATGCACGTAGTCCCTAACAACATTGAAAGCATTGTCTTTTAAACTGGGAATAAATGGAATGGGGTTCCAATCTGCAGGAATTGGCCGTCTCTGCAGTTGGGATAGGTCTTCGGCCGGTGGACTTGCTGTACTTTTTGCTGGAGTGGGATTTTTCTGTGGTACAGCTGGTGCTATGGCAAATGAAATCGGTATACCTTTTGCTGGAGTGCAGGTCCTGTGTGGTGGGGCTAGTGGTGTGGCCAGTGAAGTATGGGTACAGTCTGCTGGAGTCGGTCCTACGTTTAGTGTCACTGGTTGTACAGCCAATATAAGTGGGGCGCTGTCTGATTTCTCCGGCACCACCACGTTTTTCAAGGACTTTGCTGGTGCTCCTTCAGGTTCGGCAATCACCCTCTTCCTTTTTGATGTCTGATGCACAAGAACAACATTTGAGTGGAAAAACATGGTATGATGACAGATGGAATATGTATTGATAATGGATGGGCATGGCATCTCGAGTTATATGATGAGTAAACTAAGCAGATGGCGGTGCAACAAAGTAGAAGAAATGCAAGACAACATATGCAAGATACGCGCAATCAATAAAACCTTGCCAAATTAGAACAGGCACCTTGATGGGTGAACAGGACAGGCCATCTGCCTTTGACTCCTCGAGGTTAGAATAGTCATTAGGATGATATTCTGAACAAGAATCAACAGGTGGGGAGCGTATGAGTTTCATTGCTTCCAGAATGGCACTCAATGCCTTGGTGCTAATTTTGTAAGTCATTGCAGTGTTCCACAATATTCTTCTGATGCGCGGATTCTGATATTCACTGTAATTGCGTATAATATCTGAGAACCATGAAAACATAAATAGTTGTGAGATTATCTTTGTAATGCAGATGATATTCTAATATAGGGGCGCCCCTGTAAACACTTGTGTGCTATCACTGGATTCTGATGAGAGAGCTCATGTGTGCTGTAATATGGTGCGTGCATTTATATAATCTGGCACAAGTACACACAAAAATAGGCTCCAGAAGTAAGGATAGCTGGCAGATGATAGGTTCATAATATACTATATAGAGAGTTTATTGCCAAACCATGATAACAAGAGCACACAACAACTAGGCAGATCATAGTGTACATAACAGGGGTACACCATAACCACGATATATAAATCGGGAAAGTGGAACTGGCTTGAAAATACGGTGTTGTATTGCCGCTAGTAATTGAAAGCCTATCGATCACGTACAGGCCAGCTCTATCAGCTGTTGACTGCAGATGTCCCTGCGCCCCTTCCTGACAAGGAACATACTGTACGTACTAAATACAGAATAAACAAAGAGGAACATGTTAAAGAACAGAAGAGGAAGCATATTCTTGAGGTTCCGCTTCATTGCATACAATGTTGGTTGCCCACTCATGATGAATCACAGCGCCCAAAGAAATGCAATTCCATGTTGTCTCTCTATATGTGGCAATTTTGAACAAGAGTCATTAGGATCATATTCTGAACAAGAATCAACAGGTGGGGAGCGTATGAGTTTCATTGCATCCAGAATGGCACTCAATGCCTTGGTGCCAATTTTGTAAGTCATTGCAGTGTTTAGCTTCAAGAGTGGACTGCTGCTAGTGCGACACAAAGCAGCTACACAGATCATAGTGTAGATATAACGGGGAAAACCGTAAGCATCAGAGTAAAATCAGCAAAGTGGAACTTGCTGGAATATATGTGCTAGTATTGCCGGTACGGCTAGAAAGGCTTCGGATACCAGCTCTCTTCAAGTGAAGGTGCGGTACTGTTAATATCAGTGTTACTCTCAAAGGCGACACAGCTCCCCGCATTTCCTTGCTATTCTTATAGGATTCAAGTGGGCAGGTGACTACAAATCCTATTCCTATGTTTACAAGATCCTACGAATCAAAGAGGCTCAAAGTGTCCATCACAACCGACCGTATAGACCTCTACACTGCAAAAGTCCCTGCTCATCTTCAGTACAAGGAACATACTGTACCACTATCATACTCCCTCCGTTCCAAAATATAAGTCTTGGTAGAGATTTCCACTATGGATCACATACAGATGTATCCAGATACATTTTAGAGTGTAGATTCACTCATTTTGCTCCATATGTAGTCCATGGTGGAATCTATACAAAGACTTGTATTTAGGAACGGAGAGAGTACATATTAAAGAAGAACGGAAGAGGAACATGGTAAAGAAGAGCAAGCAGATTTTGGATAATAAAATGTTGGTTGCGCAGTGCCCACACATGATGAACCAGAGCGCATTAAGAATGCAACTCCCAGCTGTCTCTCGACCATTTCAGGCGGTTGGATGAAGATCCTACGTCTCCTAACCCATCTTCTTCCTCGTCTCTGATTCTTCCCATACAGAACACCGCACGGGCTGCCGGCCGGACCACCGGCCCCCGCCGCCTGTGTTCCTCCGCCACCCCCACCCCACCCCGCCCCAACCCCCACCCGCGTCGAGTTTTCTTCGTTCGGCGAGGCCCCACAACCACCCGAGCCCCTTCGTTCGCACCCGGCGAGCTCTGAAAAATCGACTGACCCAATTTTGAAATTTAGTCTACTGTGATTTAACTAGTGTGGAATATAAAAGGGGAAAACCATAAGCATTGGGAGTATAGTGTTGAGCGTGCCATGGCGGATCTGAAGGTGCAAACCGGACAAAGGCAACTTCGCAACCAAGACAAGAAATCAGAGTAAAGCAGTGGCGATCTATTTTCTTGCTGCGATAAATAAGTTGAGCAGATACGAAAGAGTACCGCCTCTGGTGCGGCGCCGTGTACGCATCTGCTGAGAATTTGACGGTGCTGCGGTAGCGATGGCTGTCGGCGGCGTGGAAGCAGATCTAGGAGGGTAGACGGTGGCGGCGGGGCGCGGTGGACGAGACGGTCGTAGGAGCGGCGCCGGCAAGGTGGACGACGGCGGGGATGAAGCGAGAGGACGGGATGCAAGGATCCCGGTCCGAAGCCGTGGATGAGAGAGGTCGATCTCTTGTAATGGACGGCGGCGTCGGGGTATCAGCTCCGGCATGGTGGAGGAGGACGGCGGTGGATGGGGTGGCGGACGGCGGACGGAGGAGGGTGGGGTGGAGAGGGTGTTTTGGCGCCCACGGAGTACGAATGGGGAAAAGGGAGGTAGAGAGGAAGGGGGAACCATGTATTCAGGGCGCGCTTGTCTCAAATGCGAGGAAATTTACAAACTTAGCCCCCGTTTCAAATTTCTACTACATCACAGCAACATTAGTCGGTTGGGGATAGGACGGTAATCTCGCATACACCGAATATTTGCCGACGAGAGTTTGTTTTTGGCGCCCACCGTGTATGAATATGAATCGGGGAGGGAGTCGATTTCGGCCGAGGACACACTGTGTTTTGGCGCCCACCGTGTATGAATCCGGGTGAGAGGCGGTTACGTCACGTTTGGGTGAAATTACAAACCTACCCCTATCGAAACCTATAGAAATCCAGCAGATAGGCTTTGCGTGGCAGGGATAGGCAGTAGTGATTTCCATCTCGCAGATTTTGGTTTCGGGCGGTTACTGCGACTTTCCCCGCTTCGTTCAAATTTTGCAGAGTGCACGTTTACCGTGCCAACTCAATTCGAATCCCGTTTGTATTCTATTTTTTTCGGGCGGGATCCATTTTCAATTGGAATTACATTCTATATACATCATTTTTTTATATATACTTTCAAAAGCACAACACCATTTATACATAAATATGGTTTACAAATGGCATGATCTCAGATTCATAAGGTTGTATCCATCAATTTGGATTTTCAAATATTTGAAACCACTTTATAGTTGAAATCCAATGTATGCATTCCTCGCTAACTGTCTCCAATTAATGTGTGTTTCATGCGGGTTTTTTTTACTTCTCAAACATGTATAATGTGTTTCACACACGCAACATATAGTGTAATCCCGTTTAGACATTAATTGCATATAAACCATGCATTGTTTGTAATTGAAGAATCTATGGATCACCAATATTGATAAACTATATAACATTACACGTGTGCCCAAATTCAAATGAATATGCATGTTTGATACACCAATTTGCGTTATGATATTATCGATGTCGTGATCTCCAGTTTAAATATTTGAATCCCCTTTAATCCAGATATTCGTCTCATATAGCTATCACTCATGCTTATATAGGACTATCTCTCTGGACCTATACGCGTTCATCGTCTCTCAGGTATCTCTCGTGCTACCTGTATGTCGACAATGATCTTTTATCTTCGTAACACACTGACGGTACTCTCTCCCTCGACCTTCATTACTCTATCTCTCTCTAAGTATATCTCGCTCCCTGCTATGTGTCTCTAACTATGGTTCTCCATGTGGAATCTCTTTCTCTCACACAAACACAAAACTTTGTCTCCCGGGGTCTCATTTCTCTCTACTATTCCCATGTGTGCCACTCGCACACCCCTCATACAGAGATGTCTTTCGCTCCTTAGATATGAGAACCTACGACTCTTCCTCTTCAATGTCTCTTTCTCACACACAAACACAAACTCTGTCTCCCAGGGTCTCATATTTCTCCATTGTTCTCTTGTATGTCGCTCACACACACCCTCTCTCCCTAGAGATATCTTGCGTTCCTTCATATGTCTCTCTAGCTATCACTCTCGTTGTGAAATATCTTTCTCTCTCGCATACACAAAACTCCGTCTCTCTGGATCTCATTTCTCTCTGATATATGTTTGTATGTGACTCACATGCACCCTCTCTCTATCTCTCTCACACCCACACACATAACCCAGCCTTCTGATCCACTCGACTCCTATCTCTAACGCACACTAGCTAGCATCTTTATCTTTCTATTTATCTGTTTCTCCATCAACCTTCTTTCTCGCCCTCACTCTTGATTCCTATCACGCACACTACATATGTTTCTCTCTACATGCTGTCAAGTGCCCTCTCACACACATATATAACTTCACCCTTTGAACCACCCGACGGTCATCTCCAACACCCAAACTAGCGGATGTCCCTCTAGCTAGCATCTCCATCTTTGTATCTATCTGTAGTTTCTCCGTCAACATTTCTTTCTCGCACGGAGTCTTGCTTCCTATCACCCACACTATATATGACTCTTCATACATATGCATTTATAGGTTGGTCTCTTTTGCGCAATCGTTGCGCCTCACTCCCTCTGCTCGCCATAGATGCATGCTCCAGCCCACGCCACTATCTCTTAAAGACAAAAACACATGCTCAATTGTCGGGCCTTCTTCCCTGCATTCTCACATGCATGCATATTGTCATACCGATCTGTCTCTCCCATGTCGTTGATCTTATGACTTATGTCTTCTTTCTTTTATCTCGATCATGCGCGCGCACACGCACACACATCCCACGTATACATGTATACCTCTCACACATGCACGTTCAAGGTCTCTATGTCTCCATACGTAGTTAATTACCCTCAATCCTAACGCCACATTGAATCGTTCTCCTCTTTTGTGCACATAACTTCCGCCTGGATGGGTAAAACACACACTCACACTTAACAATCTCCTTCTAGCTACCCCCCCCCCCCCCGCCGCCTCTCACTCTTCCCCTATATCCCGGAAACCAATAAGACCATCCCTTTGTTTAATTCCCGCCTACATGCACCATCGATATATAGTAGTCTTCCTCGGTGTCTCTCGAACAAACACGTTCTCTCGATGTCGACTCCTCTCACGCTCACACACCTTCTCTTCCCTCTCTACGGGCATTTTCTCTCTCGCACCCCATCGTTGGTGGCCTTTTCCATACACATCACCTCTCTATGATGAAGCCATGCACACTTAAATTACATCCGCCACAGAGGACCCCGCGACACACACACATGCACACACACACACACACGCACCCCCCACACATACACACTAAGACTCCATCTCTCACACACACACACACACACACAAACACACACACACGCACGCACACCCCCCCCCCCACACACACACACTAAGACTCCATCTCTCTCACACACACACACAAACTAAGACTCCATCTCTCTCTCTCATCTCTCTCTCTCACACACACACACACCCCACACACACACTAAGACTCCATCTCACACACACATGCTCTAGGCGGAGCATTTGTTCCTACCACCCTTCATCCAACCTTACCCGTATGATAAACAATCACCTTTATTTATGTCACGCCCAAGATGCGACCCTATCCTAAAGGAACACGAAGGTCCCACCAAGGATAGAAGCGCATCTTGAAGACGCTTTTTGCAAGGTGGATATCATTTCATCAACATTACATAATATTTGGGAATACATACAAGGCATACAAATGCCGCAAGATTTCATCAATACATCATACATAAGATCAACATCCGACTACGGATGAAACACAAACAGAAACTCCAACGACATCCACCCTGCTAGCCCAGGCTGCCGACCTGGAACCTATCCCCTGATCGAAGAAGAAGCAGAAGAAGAACTCCAAAACAAGTAACATCGCTCTCGCGTCATGGTCATCGCAAAACATGTACCTGCAACTGGTGTTGTAGTAATCTGTGAGCCACGAGGACTCAGCAATCCCATTACCATGGGTATCAAGACTAGCAAAGTTTAAAGGGAAAGGAAAGGATAAGTGGTGAGGTTGCAACAGCGACTAAGCAAGTATGGTGGCTAACTTACGCAAAGAAGAGCGAGAAGAGAAGCAACGGAACGATCGTGAAACTAGCAATGATCAAGAAGTGATCCTGAACTCCTACTTACGTCAAACATAACCCAGAAACCGTGTTCACTTCACGGACTCCGCCGAGAAGAGACCATCACGGCTACACACGCGGTTGATGCGTTTTAATTAAGGTCTAGTGTCAAGTTCTCTACAACCGGATATTAACAAATTCCCATCTGCCACATAACCGCGGGCACGGCTTTCGAAAGATAATACCCTGCAGGGGTGTCCCAACTTAGCCCATTATAAGCTCTCACGGTCAACGAAGGATATTCCTCCTCCCAGGAAGACCCGATCAGTCTCGGAATCCCGGTTACAAGACATTTCGACAATGGTAAAACAAAACCAGCAAAGCCGCCCGAATGTGCCGACAAATCCTGATAGGAGCTGCACATATCTCGTTCTCAGGGCACACCGGATTGTCCAAGCTTCCGGTAGGCCAGACCAGAGTTGCCCCTGGTGGCCACCGGCGACTGACAGGTTGGACCAACACTCGGAGGAGCACTGGCCCGGGGGGGTAAATAAAGATGACCCTCGAGAGCGCGACTCCCAAGGGAAAAAGGCTAGGTGAGGCAAATGTAAAACCAAGGTTGGGCCTTGCTGGAAGAGTTTTATTCAAGGCGAACTGTCAAGGGGGTCCCATAAATCACCCAACCGTGTGAGGGACGCAAAATCAAGGAACATAACACCGGTATGACGGAAACTAGGGCGGCAAGAGTGGAACAAAACACCAGGCATAAGGCCGAGCCTTCCACCCTTTACCAAGTATATAGATGCATTAATAATATAAGAGATATTGTGATATCCCAACATAAACATAATCCAACATGGAGCAATCTTCATCTTCACCTGCAACTAGCAACGCTATAAGAGGGGCTGAGCAAAGCGGTAACATAGCCAAACAATGGTTTGCTAGGAAGGGTGACAAAGGTTAGAGGTTCATGGCAATTTGGGAGGCTTGAAGAGCAAGTGAATAGGTAGCGCAGCAAAGCGATAGAACGAAGCAACTAGCATAGCAATGATAGTAATGAGATCCAAGGTGACGGTCATCTTGGCTGAAATCCCGCTAGGAAGAAGAACGAGTCCATGAAGAAGATGAAGCCACGAAGACCAACGAATCCTCACGATCGCAACGACACGGGAACTATCGAGAAGAAGCACACAACATGGTAAACACACCACACATGAACAAGGCATGATGCTCAAACAAGAATGATGCATGACAAGGCTATATGAAGCTACACACATCAAGAGATGATGCATACACGAATAACACATCAAAGCAAGTTTAAAGAGGCCGGAAACAACATATAAAAATTCCGGTAAGTCCTCATATGCAAATTTCGAAATTGGTCCAGAACTGAACACGCATTAAGTTGAAGTTGTTAAACAGCAAGTTAAAGAGCACCATGATGATCTACACGAAATTCTAGTCAAGATACATATAAAGTTCATTAGATTCGGAGCTACGGCCTAAAAGATATGAGCAAAACAAGGTAAACATGGCATTGATGCAAAATGCATACAAACATCAAGAAAACACCTCAAAACAAGGATGCAACAAGATAATATGAGACTACATACAATTCTAAGCAAGTTTCATATAGAGCATGATCAAAACGGAGCAACGGTGCAACACATACACTCCAAACAAGACATAGCAACAATCTGTCCAAAACAGCAACTAGGCAACTTGCAAGCATCACAACAATATGCTACAGCAACTCAACATGAAAACAAAAGTCCTGGACATGATGTACAGGTAAAGCACAACAAAACATGGACACTGAGCTATCTCCAGAAATCACTAGAACATGCTCAAAAGGACATGGCAAGATTGCAAATAATAACAGTTCACAGACTTGGCAGAAATACTGGACATGACAGAAATAACATCAGGTTGCAAAGTTTAGAGCACGAAATCAACATGCTACAGGAACTTAACATGGCAAAACAAGGCATGGAATGAATCTACTAAATTCATATGATAAAAGTCCCTTACTGACCATAAGCCAAAAAGGACCAGAAGATATGATGGCAACCATGTAAACATAGCAAGTTTCGTTAACAGGTTTCAGACTTGGCAGAAAACAGAGCATGGCAGAAACAATAATATGAAGGCATCTTTGTGAGCTTGATACACTCATCACAAATCAATGCATGACAAAACAAGCATACCTACAGCACGATGGCATGTTTATGAAGCTATCCATGGCAAGAGCAAGTACATAGCATGTATGAAACAACTACAACAAGGTTGGCAAAATTGAATAACACGTAAACAATCTGCCAGGAACATTTTATAGCAAAAGTAGAGCAAGATTGAGTCATGCTATGGCACTCCATAATTGCAAACAAGGGCGTGGATGAATCAACTACAACCATATCTACAACACATACTTAATGAACATCACCAAAATATGCATGGATCTCTCTGTAGCATCAAGTTTACATGGCAACAAAATAACAGCAGACAAAGACTTGAGAAATCACTAAGTCTCTGAAATCAGAAACATTACGGAACCTAGTTTGCATGATTGTGCTAGTCACCACAGAGACCATAAAAATACATGGCATACACCTCTGTAAAGATGGCATGGCATACAACAAATCACATGTAGAGCTCATATTCATAAGATGCACAGATTAAATGCAACAAAAATAACAAATCACCAAGTTCTGATAACAGACAGCAGGTAACAGCAACTAGCACTCTTGCAACGAAGATTTGGGCATCAAGATGGACTCAAATGAACATGGTGCAATTGAACAAAATGTAGAGCATCACGAGACGAATAATTCGATATAATATGCACGCAAAACGGAGCAGCGGATGAGGAAATATGGCATGATGAACAGGGTATGATAATAACATCAGAAAAAGACTTGGTGGAAAATCAACCTCCGAGAATTTCGGATCTAGGGCTCCTCGCACGCGGATCGAGGCAGGGGCGCGAGCTCGCCGGAGAGCTCGCCGGAGAGGGCGAGGGAGGGCGGCTCCAGCCGGGGGGAGCTCGCCGGGGCTCGGGGAGGAGGCCTCCCGGTGAGGGGGCGCCGGATGGCGGCGGGACGGCGGCGCGGCGACCTCGGGCGGCGCGCGGGCGAGCGCCGGGCGGCGAAGGCCGAGGCGGGGCGAGGCAGGGGCGCTCGGCGGCAGAGGCGCACGGGGCAAGGCGGTGGAAGGCGCGGCGGCGGAGGGAGAGGTGGCGGCGAGGTCGAGGCGGCCGGCGAGCGGCGGCGAGGTCGAGGCGGCCGGCGAGCGGCGGGCTCGGGCGGCGAGGCTGCGGGCGGGCGCCGGCCGGCGGAGGCGCGGGCGAGCGGGCGCGGGGTCGGGCCCGCGCGGGCCCCGGATGGGCTCCGCGGGCCGCGGCGGCGGTGGGACGGCGGCAGGTGACGTGTCGTGCTGTGGTTGGTCGGGGCGGTGGAGCGGACATGTCCGTCGGTGCGGGGAAGCGTCCGGCGGCGCGAGGGGAAGGAGGCTAGGGTTCATCTGCGCGAAAATTCGGGGAGGGGCACCTATTTATAGATAGAGGGAGTTAGGAGAGTCCAAACGAGGTGCGGTTTTCGCCCACGCGATCGTGATCGAATGACCGAGAGCATGGCAGAGACTTAGAGGGGTTTGGGGGCAGTTTGAAGGGGGGTTTTGCTGCAACACACAAACGGACTTTGCGGATGCCCGGTTAACCGTTGGAGTACCAAACGACCTCCAAATGGAAAGAAACTTGACCGGTGGTCTAACGGTGGTATACCAAGGCCACTTGACAAGCCTCGGTCCATTCCGAGAACGTTTGACACCCGCTCACGAAAAGAAACAAGAGGGGGTGCGCCGGAGGAGATGGGAGTGCCGGATTGCAAAACGGACAACGGGGAAAATGCTCGGATGCATGAGACGAACACGTATACAAATGCAATGCACATGATGACATGATATGGGATGCATGACATGAACAAAAATGCAACACGCAAGAAGATGACAAGGCAAGGACGGCGAAAAACTGGGTGACACCTGGTGCATCGGATCCGGGGCGTTACAATTTACTTGCATAACATGGACAAATTCCACTTTACTTTAGTAGTCAGCAAACTTATCATCTGTACCCTTTAAAAAAACAAGTTGGTGGTGATGGTGTGCCTGCCATCTTGTTATACAGACCGTATGATCTATATCTAAGGATAGAAAGCAAACTATGATAATTTTACAAAAGATACCCGCACCTCTCTCCACATCATTATCTCCCGCAACCTCATTGCTCAGCAATTAAAAAAGGAATAAGTCTCTGGAACAATCTAGCATGCATGGTGGCCGCTGCCGCCTGCCGGCGCCGTCCATCCCCATGCCTCCGCCCATTCCGAACACCAGTCACCACCACGCTCCACTCCTCCTCACCTTATCTCTCATCTTTCATTTTTTCGATGACATTCTCGAGATACCAGTTTTCCGATAAAATTCTCGAGATATCATTAGTTTTTACACATGGGATTACTCCTGCATGGGTCAATCACAACAGGTGTTCTGTAAAAAGTGCATATTGATGTTCCGTGAAATGCATGAGAATCTTGCTTGTAATTATATAACGCAAATCACGAGCAGGAAGAGACATTTTTTTGACACAACCACGTTAACATGGCCACGTAAATCACTAGCTAAAGTAAATACCATTATACTTACATCCCGATGCAAAAGGTTGAGTACATGTCCGAAGAGTAGAGTCGCACACACGCACTCTGTCTCTCAGAATCTCTCTCACACACACACCAGTTACGTGACGCCCACTTAAGCAGACACGTATGTTACAATTTGTGCACCCGCGGGTACACGTGATGCTGCGCATTTATTTAAGCCGGAAGGCAAACCCAAACAGTAGCTGCATTCATTCCCCTCCCGCCGCCTCTTCTCTGGTCGCCGTCGCCCGGTAGCCATGGGCCGGCCGAACGTAACAACATACGCCATACTCCCGCCGGAGCGGTGCTTTAATATGGAAATTTTAGTGGTCATCCATGCATCTTTTTGTGCTAGCACTCCTATATAAGGGTTGACCGGTCGCTTCCCGCGGACGTGCGCGGGCGGTGGAAGAGGAAGGAGAAGGGAAGCGGGCTGTGGAGTAACGTTTTTTACCACAATTTCTTAGGAAACTGAGTGCAATAATTGAGTAGTTTTGCAAACTACCAGTACTACACCTGAAATGGTTCAAAACCTATACTCCCTTGCCAGCGCGCGCTTCTCACGTGAAACGGTCAGCGTCTCCCTGGAGCGTCAGTGTCGCATTAATGCCCGGCCAGAGCAGAGGCGACCTCTCACTGGCACCGGCTTTGAAGTGGCGCGACGGCCGAGAGGGCGCCGCTTCTCGGTGCACGCGACTGCTCCGCGTCGAGACTGGCCATAGGCCCTATTTGAATCCGTGGGTTAGAGTTAGTTTGAGCTAGTTGGGGCTCAAATAGCCCTAAAGTATCCAAGCATGAGGGTTTAAATTGGAGCAAATTGCACCGAACCCACCAAAAAAAACTATCCCACCCAAGAGGTGCTAACTGGAGATAGTTCTCATTGGGACCACTGAAAAATCACTTTTCTCTCTCCATGAAGTGCATTTATTGTCAATCTAACCCTGTCACCCAAACACCTCTTTGGCTACAGTTAGTTCAGGGTTAGTCATGAGTTAGTCTAGTCTCTAGCTAAGTTAGAGTATCAAATAGGAGCAGTATAGGACATGCAAGTTGCTCAAAGCATACAGGCAAATTCGTACGTGAAAGGATTTTTTTCTTTTTGAAAACGGAACGTGAAAGGAATTTTTTTTATAATGCTCTTGGCATGTCGCTAACATGTGATAGTTAACCGACCTCAATAGACGGCAGAAACGCCAGCCCGCCGCACTTTGATAGAGACGAAGAGGGAGAAGCGATACAGACTGCTGGATTACTAGAGATAGGTGTCGCACGGAAGCCAAGAAATATGGTGATAGCGTGGGTTAGCCATGTACTAGTATGATGTAACTACACTGGGTTGCCGTGTTTCGTACTCTTCCAGTCCACTTTGGAGATGATTGGTTAATTTTATATCGCTGAATAATATTAAATATTATGAGTGCAGACGCTCCACCACGAGGTTCCTTGCTCCTTCTCGGTCGTTCGGAATCTATGTTCTTCCACTCTATTTTTTTACGTGAGCTTTGTTCATCCTTTTGCCAACACGCGAGACATCTAGCATCAAGGTGCACGTGTTATGCAAGGATCGTTCCATCTATATGAAGAACACGTGGGACTGGAACTACGAGACAGACATGTACCCAGGAGTGGACGTACAAACCTGAGTAATGTAGCGCAGTAAGTGAAGTAGAAAGGCACAAATGGTATGAACATGCGTGGCATATAGGGTGTGTTTGGTTGCGTTCTCGTCTCAGCATAGTTGTTCCCTCTTCATGCATGCTCAACTCAACACCCCTCTTCATGCATGCTCTCTTCATGCATGCTTCTAGTGTATTTGTGCTAAACTAGTGTGGACTCATGCACCCTCCATACACTCTACCAAACACCCAAAAGTAGGTCGAGAAGGGAACTCTTGGGAGGCATTTGTCTCTTACTACGTACTACCACTAAATGTTGTACGTGCAATGCACGGTGATGTTATGGAGTACATGCCTAAGTACTCTACTACTACTATATTAGTTGGAGGCACATATTAACTTTTATATTTGTTTACGTGTATGCCCCGAGACCTTCCAACTAGACGTGTCTTTCTCTCCAGGTCGCACTTTGTATCGTTCATACCACTAAGTACTACTACGTGTGGTCTCCGACCCAGAAGTGGAAGAAGTGGAGACGCTCTACCACGCTGTTTTTTTACGCTGGGCTCTACCACGCTGTTCATGTCCCACTCCTTTCGCTGACGTGTGGGACATCCAGCACGTGCCGTGTTTGGCACCCTTCGTCGTAAGAGTTGAAACGCTAGCATTCATCAGAAATAAAAAATAATTATAAATCGGCAGTGATACTTTTTTTTGCGAACCAATCAGCAGTGATACTATACCACGCGGTTTCCTTGCTCCTCGATATCGGAAAGAATACTTCCGTTCGCCAACATGTGGGACGTCGACCATCCTGGTCCACTTGCCATGCACGCAGAACTCCAAGGGAGAGTCACCCAGGTCGTCGCGCCGCAGTAACAATGACTAATGAGCCGTCAAATCACAGGCCCACTTCCCACTTTGAAGTTGCTCGGACGAAGGAACCATCATGACTTCGTTGAATTCCGCTTCTTGAAGAAAACTACTGTACCAGCAGTACTGCTAGCTACAGTAGTTACTCCAACAGAGGCCTCCTTTCGTTCATAGGATAGGAATATGAAAATCATAGGAAGTGAGATGACATGCATCTCAATTCCTATAGAGAAAGAGATGCCATTTGATGCTTAGGATAGGAATTTTTCCATTTAGTCTAGGCTAATGTACTGGTAATTTGCTCTAAAAACTACAGTAGTAACTAGTAGTATTGGTACATGCTCGTACTCAGACACAGACACACACACTAACTACTAGTACTACTACTTCTCACATGCTGGCCAGACGCCGTCGTTCTCCTTCCCGGCTTTGTCGGCGACACCCCACCGTGCTTGGATCTCCGCCGACCTCTCCGCAGCAGCGCGTGCGTCCTTTTCTTTCTTGCGGCGGCGGGCCTCTCTTTTCTTGAGTGCTTTCTGACTTTTCCGCTCCCTCTGTGCGGCTTTGGCCGCCTCTTGCTCTACCGCCCATTCGGCCTTGGCATCTTCAAATTCCTCCCACATAGTTGTGAGGTCGCGAGCGGCGATGAACTCGGCACGGCGGGATGCCATCGCTTCCCTACCATTTTGTGTGCGGTCGTGGGCGGCGAGGAACTCGGCGCGGCGGGATGCCATCGCTGCCTTACCGGTTAGTGTGCGGCGCGGTGGCATGAACGACGCTTGGTGAGAGCTCTGGGGTGGAGTGGCCGGACAACCGTATAGTGCATTGGTTTGTCAAGAGCTCAAGGACAAAAGACGAAGCATATTTGGATTCCCCTTCAATCCTGGTCATTTATTACCGGAGTAAAATGCATTGGCGGTCATCAAACTTGTCTTGATAGCTCACTTTGATCATTGTATACGAGATATGGTGATTATACGGTCACTGGCTCAGCGTATAGCTCCGTATTTGTCTGGTTGACCAGTCAAACAGTCCGCATGCGCCTCATCAGCTCGTGTTCTTTATCTATCTACGCGGGCCTACCTGTCAATAGAGAAAGAAATACTGTAAAAACCAAAATTATGCGTATGTGGGGAATCAAACCACGGACTCGTCGCTGCAACGCACCCTCGTCAGCCAAATGAAAATGAAATACTTCACGTCAGACACTCACGCTCACGCTGTCAAAGCATGCTAATGCATGCACGTCGCCCTCTAAATCAAAGTCCTGCTCATGGCGCAACGCAAACGGCGAGCCCATCACCTGCGCGCCCCGGCGGTGCCTGACATTACTGTTTAGACGTTTGATGGAGGCCTACGCGAACGCCGAGCATGTATTCACCTGGCTCAACACCAACGGTCATACTCGGACCGCCTTGCTCATGTATATCGTCCATCACAACGACAATCTATAAAACAGCCTAAGCTAGAGAGGGTACTATGGTAGTATGGTACGGAGTATGTACTATCGTGAGCGACCGATCTTAGTGCCACTGCACACCGAAACCCCTTCCATCGCTAGCGCGCGCTTCCCGCCTGAAACGGTCACCGTCTCTCCAGAATGTCAATGCCGCATTCACCGGACTTAACTGCAGGTGCAATTGGTGTGTCACTGACATGCGGGCCAGATGCCCGTTGGGCCCACATGTCAGTAACCCAAACGCATCTGCAGTTAAGTCACTGAAGCAGCGTCCGCATTCACGCCCGACGAACCTACTCCGGCGCCAGTTGTCCATCCGTCTGCTGCGGCTCATTGCCATTCGCCCGCTATATTAACTTGAGCCCCAGCTCCCAGCCATAGCCAAAGACCCACACTTATTCTCCTCCGGTCCCTTCCTTCTGTCGGCACCACTTCAACCATGGCCTCCTGGCGCTCCGAAGCTCTCTTGGACGTACTGTCGCAGGAGCAGACGAGGGACATCGGCGGCTCCGCTCCGGGCGCGCTCCAAAGCTCTCTTCGACGTACTGTCGCAGGAGCAAACGAAGGAGATCGCCGGCACCCCCCCGGCCGCCCTCCACCGCCACGACCACGAAGCCGGCGCGCGTGCGCGGGCGCAGCCGGCAGCGAGGAAGAGTAGTACACGGTAGGTCGCCGCCGCTCTGGAGGAGGAGGTTATCGAGGCGGATGAGGAGGAGGCAAAGGCAATGGCCGGCTTTCTCGGGTTCATGGCCGGACATGGTGGTCGGGCGCCGGCGATCGTTTAGATTAGGTTTACAGTAGGTTTTAGTACGGTTTGTGCGAAATATGTAATGAATTTCGTCCAGTTTGTAGGAAAAGTTTTCGAAATGTAATGAATTTCATCCGGTTAATTTGAAATTTGCTTTGTTTGCACGAATTTCGTCCGGTTAGTTCATATAGTTGTCGAAAGGTATGCGGGCAGCATCAGATGGCATCCATCAGTGTCCTCGGACAGATGCCGGTGTAAATTTGTGGGCCAGCGCTGGAGATGCCCTAACTATCATGCTATAATCGCTAACAATCCTCCATTATTTGGCAGGGAACAGTTATCCCTCGATCAAAATCAGATCCGCGGTGTTTCGCACTCCTCCCGCGTAAGAGTGTAAACTCTTGCTTACATAAAAATGGAGCAAGTGGACGGCACTGTAGCACGTCATATCACTCGAACTAGCCCGCCTAACGAGCGGGAAAGCACCGCCCTCGTCATTTTGTTCTGGATTTCTATCGATCGATCGCGCGAAAATGTTACGCTTCGCAAGTTCTAAAGGAAAAGGCGGCACACTTACGACTCGTACGCGTCGCAACCCCGACAGTCCGGCTCGCACGCCGCTCACCAGAGGGGACACGCGTTGTCTTGCAATTTCACTGACATGTGGGACCGTAATTGAATAAACCGTCGATAGCCGAAATCTAATCGCTCGGCGGGCGTCGGCTGAGAAGAGAGAAACGGGGGAGGGAGAAGAGATCGCCCGCCCGCCGCGCACGGACTCCAAGAAATATATGGTGATAATGTGAGGTGGGCCATGCTGGAGTCCGGACCGCTTCCGGAGCCCGCTCTCACCGCCCTGGCCCCTCAAGACGCCAGCTGCCCGCCGCATGCATGCATAGCAAGTAGTACTCCTTATGTGGAGGAGAGAGAGGCATTGACAAAGTCAAGGAGTGGGCTCTGCAAGAGCCCGTCTCTACACGTGCTCCTAGGTATAAAAAATAATTCTAAAAAAGGCATAAAAACAATTGTGTCTTAAAAAAGAAAGGTAAAAAACATTTGAGAGGAAATAGATAGAGAGAAAGTGAGAAAAAGTTGTAACCTGGGCATTACATGAGGAAGGAGGGAGTGGTGCACATGCCAAGTTCACTGGGCTGCCGTGTTTCACACTCCTCCGTCGTAACAGTGGAGACAATAGCTTTCATCAAAAATAAACAATGAATACTCGTTGCTCGTCCTCTATATCGGAAAGAATACTTTCATTCGCCGACATGTGGGACGTCGACCATCCTGGTCCACCTGCCATGCACAAAATTATCCTGGTCTACCCCGGTCGTATCGCAGGCCCAACCTTTCCCACTGTAAGTTGTTCGGACGAAGGAACCATCATGACTTCGTTGAATTCCGCTTCTTCAAGAAAACTTACTGTACCCGCAATACTGCTACCACACGCGAAGACTGGACGGCACTGTACCACGTCATATCACTGAAACCCACTAGGCCAAACTAGCCCGCCTAGGTCATCTATTTTGGAAGGAGGGAGTACGTCTCTGCACTGCTATGATTTTGTGTTGCACGTTCTCTGTACTTTTGCTACGATTTTCCTACCCTATGAACCAAATGAGGCCTGAATGTATGTCGACTATTGTCTGATCGATCGCTAAGCCTACAATTTTAGGAGCTAGGGCTATTGGTCGATCGACAAGGGATAAGTATAAGCGTACCACGAGCTCATCAGCCCCAACGTTTCTCTTCGGTGAGTGTTTTGCAAGTACTATAGCTCGCACAGTAGCTAGCCTACTAACACCAAGAATCATCAAACAAGCCCTGCTGATATGATAAACAGTTCAAACTTACATCTAAGCATGCCATATATTACATCAAAAGCTGGTGAGGATACATCTGTTTCCATAACTCGGAGAGGGTTCGCATGATTCACTATCAAACAAAAATGCATGAGTTTAATTAGGGTAGTTTTGTAAAGTACGAGATACATTCCTCCAATCGCAAAATGCCTTGGTTCATGAGATTTGAGATTTGAGCCCTATAAACCGGAAGGGAGGGAGTACTGCACACGGTGTAGTCTAGTCACTTGTTGAAATCTCTAGAAAGGCAAATACTCCTTTCCGGTTTACAGGGCTATACTACTCCCTCCGTCTAGGTGTGTAAGTCATCTTATGAAAACCAAATAATCCCAAAACACTTAGGCGTGGTGCATTAACTTCTACCTTGTTTCTTGTTTCTTGACATATCAACCAATAAGAGATGAGAGGTGTGCATGCTTTTAATGACTTGCAATGGCTAGTTCATTGCATGCAATGCTATTAATTAGCAAATAAACATTGGTGACCCCAGGAGGAAATAGTGCTAAGCGCGTGGACCTATGCAGAATGAGTATCAACCAATGGATAATGGAGTTTAATTGTTAAACAATAGCAATTTTGTCTCATGCAAGAGCCTGGCTAGTACTCCAAGGAACCGCACCACGCGAGCGTTCGCAACTGCCACGTTCGGGTTGCGCTTGGCTCTTCGCCTCTTCGAGAAGACGAACAATGATGTTACTCCTACTTCTACAGTATCGAATCCACTGATGCATGTCCGTCCACCTCGTGCAGGAGGGATAGCGTGTAGCGAAAGCTTCTACTTACTGCTCCTGCCTTTGCGTCTATGACAGGTGGGCCCAACAGGTGGTT
Organism: Triticum aestivum; assembly: GCF_018294505.1. Classification (NCBI taxonomy): domain Eukaryota; kingdom Viridiplantae; phylum Streptophyta; class Magnoliopsida; order Poales; family Poaceae; genus Triticum; species Triticum aestivum. Next base: position 320,090,781 of record NC_057799.1, read on the forward strand.
GGCCCTCCTGTCATGCAGCCAAAGGCAGGTGCAGTTAAGGCACCGGAGCTCAGTCCGCGAGGGAGAGGGCGTTGTAGTAATCAATTTTCTCGGTCTTGTACGAGTTGACGCGACACATCAAAGCACTGCACTCGATATAAGTCTTTTTACACATTTAAAATGGGCTACTTCGTATGTAGGAGTAGACATATTCTGCTTCGTATGTAATCACTTGTTGCAATCTCTAAAAAGACTTATATTTGGAAACGGAGGGAGTACAACGCATGCATGCATGCCGTGACTTTCCGTTTGATACTTGCATGTGTTGATTTGATGCACCTTGCCAAATTTTGACTATAAATTTAACTAACCAAATTTTCATGCATTTCACAAAAAATTACAGGGCTGTTTGGATTGTGACTATGTTTGTCTTATGTTGCCACATTATTTTTCCCACACTTGCCACACTTGCCTAACCTGAGTTGCTCAAATTGTTAGACATACTTTGGCTTGCCTAAGGGAATCTTGCCACAATTTTTGTGTCTATGACATGTGGGGTTCACTGCTAATAAAAAAATTTGTCTTAGGTGTGGCTTATAAAAAAGACTTATATTTAGGAACGGAGGGAGTAGAAAATATAAATAATAATGCATGTTGGGGCAACCCACGTTTCCGCTAATTTTAGCCGTGGGCTTGTTCACAATTTTTACGAGGGGTTGGTTGTTCATTTAATGGAGGGACTTGTAGTACCAGACTTGAACGATACAAAGTGCGACCTGGCACACCGTAACACCACTTGGAAAAGCGGGTAGCTATCTCAAAAAACAATCAACAACTAAAAAAACCGCGACCTGGCATGTAGTAGTACACAATTTTAAACGATTGTTTTGATGGAGTGAAAAAGGAAAACTACCCCACTACGTATATATAGGCCGGAGCCTCCGCGCTTGCTTGCTAGGGTTGCTCTATTCACACACTCTCATCCTCTCCAGATCTAAACAAGATAGGGGTAGTAACACTGTCTTTCTCCCTTCAAAAAACACTGGCTTTCTATCCTCACCGCTGGTTACAGATCCGGACGTATCCCCCTCCGCCGGTGAAGGGGAGGAGGGGCAGCGTTTAGGCCGTCGTCGACAGCGAGGGAGGAGACCCACTGCCGGCCGCACCGTTATCTCTGGCCGAGCGCCGGCGCGGGAGGTCCTCCGATCCCTTCGTCGTTGCCTGTGGGCGGATCCGGCCTCCCGCCGCCCACCTATCCACATCCCGACGACCTTCAGGTATATCTTCGTTCGAACCCGCCTTAGCTCTACTTCCCCAGCTCACTACGTCGCTGCATGTGCATCATTTTCTACTTCTCAGCCCCTCTCGATCGGATGGTCCAACGTCACATATTTTTTTTCTTCTATTGTTAGAGGTAAAGCTACTTCATGGAGTCGAATCTTGTACTCCCTCCGTCCGAAAATACTTGTCATTGAAATGGATGTATCTAGATGTATTTTAGTTCTAGACACATCCATTTTGATGACAAGTAATTCCGGAAGGAGGGAGTACTTGGTTCAAACAAGAAATAAAGTGGGGGTGGGGGAATTTAGTATGTGTACATCAGACTTGGTACAAATAGGAAGGAAAGGGAGTGAAAGTAGTACAGACTGGTCATCCAACCGGTCTCTTGGTCGAAAAGGGAAATATAGGGGTAACACTGTACACAGTGGTATGACCAGGACTAGATTTGCTATCCACACATAGGAGTAGGTGGCTAGAGTGAACAAAAATGGGACCAACCCAGATATGTTTCTTGGATGTTTGTTTCTCGGGGCAACAAACTATGAATCACCACTTTATGCCCCTGTTTACGTACATGGTGCTGGACTGCTGGTGCACCCACTGTCCCATGCCCTTATACCAAATATTTAGGCTCCGTTCGGAATAAAGGGGCAGAAAACATAGGTCTTGATGAAAATAGAGGAATAGGAAAGGAATGTAGGTATAAAACTATGGAACAGCGAACCAGAGGAAACTCTCAAGAGAATGTGTTCGGATGGACTACGAAATGTACATATTTGTTTTTTTAGAGTAGCATGCTTGGCAGTATGAGATGCTATTTGTTTATTCAGCTGCACAGTGACTACTCTTGTCCTCACCTCACGTACCACACATAGGTTGATTTTTTTATTCCGGCAACACAGCACAGCAACCTGTCTAACGCATGGCAGCGAGCGCCTGCCTCGGGCTTCCGCCCAAAAAATGAGCAGCGCGTGGATGTTTCTAATCCTATGGAATCAGTACTACCAGACCAGCTTTCCTATGAAACACTATTCACCTTTCCCGTGTTCCGAACGGTTGGAAGGGAAAGAATACCGTAGGAATTGTGTTCCTACGAAAATCCTGCACCAAACCTGTGAACCGAACGCAGCCTTAGTTGTTCTTAATCTAATGTCCCTGGTAAAAATGAAGCCATGCCACTGTTATAAGCCATGACAAGTTTAGCCAAATGTTTTTGCCTGTAATTGTTTGAGACTCTGACTGTTTCCTCTGTGCCTTTTTGTGCAAACAGGGATATCCAATTCACCTGGTTGCTGTTGTGACCTTTTGGTGCACTGCACAAAACTCTTCTTAAAAGAAGTGACTTTTGTGCTGTTTAACTGGAATGTCAGAATGGAACAGTTGGTTCATTTTGGTGGAACTGCACAAAGGGAGATCTGTGTTCCAATCCTCATCATCCATATTGGCGCCATAACCTTCCTTTAGGTAAGAATGATATTTAATGCATGTGTTCATCTCTATTTTCCGACTGCCATGAGAAAATAATGTTGTTTTTTACTAGTACACTTGTACTCCCTCACTGACAAAACCAATTCTGAATTAGAAGGCCAATCATGTACTTGGTTTCACCAACTGGTGAGGAGAAAGAGAAACAGAGCATGAAGAGGAAGAAGAAGAAGAATAAACAGTGCCAAGGCGATCTTGCTGAAGCCAGAGGCCTCAGTCGAGGCCATTCAAGGGCTCCGGCAACGACTACCTTACATGTGAGACGATCCTCCAGGGAGCCCTTCCACTTCTGCTGTCTCACTTAATTAATTAGGAGTACTTAAGTACCACTAATTTATTACTGCCTAATTTTCCTGTTGGAGTTAAACAAATCTTTAGTAGGACCCTATGCTGAATCATGTACGTGTGTATGTTTGTCTATGGAGGTGAATCATGTGGTGGAGCAGGGAGGGAATATTATTAGTGTCATGACATAATAGTGCTATTGTTTTGCATGTCAATTTATTGCCATTGGTTCAATGAGGCAATGTTTTGCGTATTGTCCATCATGAATTTGATGCTACTGTTTGAGTAATATGCTAATGTCTTCCTATCCTTTCTCACTAAGCTAATGAAGGTTTCACCTTGTTCCTACTTGTGCAAACAGGGATCATGTTGTGCCAATCATACATTTTAGTGGAACTACACAAGACAATACAATGAACTGTATCCCAGCCAGTGCTTTAACTCTGCTGGAAGTTCTTGATAATCTTTCGATATAATCTCAGCACTGGTAAACAAGAGTGATTTCAACCATACATTTGAAGTGCACAAAAATATATACTATTGTGTGATTCCAGTGAGTGCTTTATCATCTCTTATGGGACTACATGAATAAGCTTTTTTCTCAGGTTGGTACGGGCCTAAGGCCTTCATCCATATTAGTTTGCTGTCATCTCTATTTGTATCGTGCTACTGTCATGAGAAACTCCTTTATCTTTGCACGTTAAAGTTTTGCAACCTATGATAAATGGCAATGCTTTGAGTGTTGAGTTGAGCTAATTGGCACTGATTAAATAAACTAATACCTCTCTTTAAGCAAGACTACTATGTTGCTAACTTTACCCATTAAGATAATGAGGGTGCTTCTATTTGTTAGTGTATGTTTCATCAACTAGTCCCACTATTACAGTAATCTCACTCTCTCAATATATGTGCCAACAGGGATGCTCGATTTTGGTGGAACTGCACAAAAACTTTGGGTGCTTCATTGCCTCGACAGCTTCCGTCCTTTCCTGTCAGTCGCTAATCTCCGCTTGCTTTCTTCCTTTGTTGTCAGTCGCTTGGCTTATCTCGGCTTCCAGTCAAAGGAAATAGTAATTGATATGCTACCTCACACAGGTTGGTACTGGTCTTTATCCTGATTATTGTGCCTGTCATATGTATTGGTAATTTGGTATTGTGCTACTGTTTGCCGATTTCATAAAGGAGTAATTTGGAGCCTGAACTCGCAGGCAAATCATTACATCGGGTGATTTCAGTAGAACTGCACAAAATGATCAGATGGACAGGTACTTATGCTGCTGCTATGTACTCCAAAGTTCACTCAGACAAGCATCGATGTTGACAAGAAGTGCCTATATTCATTCAAGTATCAACCGGCGTCAACCAATTGTCAAACTCCAAGTATTAGGAGAGTGAACGCCAAAAATATTGCTTGGTGCATAGCCCAGAAAAACGCAGTCCAGTCTTTGGTCCCAACTTGTGCCTTTTGGTTATCGGCACATATGGTAGCGAACTATATGGCATGGAGTCTAAAGATTCCAGACAAGTTGGTTGACGTGTATATTCATCTGGCACTTAATCAGTCTGCACGCCAAGGATGCTCCATTTCAGTTGAACTGCACAAAAAATTTGGGTGGTTCATTTTCTCAACCGCCTCATTTCTCGTCTGCAATGTAGAATTTTGGCGAGATACAGGACCAAGATGAGCCAGTAAACTAGTTGGATGAAAGTAGTGGCCAAGTTGCTCAAACCTCCCTCGGCACGAGGCCACTATTTGAGGATAAACCTACAAGCAAAGTTCAGATTGTCTGTGCTGCCTCTTATGTACTCGAAAGTTTACTCGTACAAGAACTAATTTTAGCAAGAAGTACCTCCGATTGAACACCATTTACCAGTCTGTACCCTAGGTAATTAAAGTTCGTCCATGGATCATATTGGATGTGATCTCAATCATTTGGATGCATAAACATACTGAACATGTGTATATCTTAATCTTTTTGTGAATTATGTATGAATGTTGTCGTGTGATCTATAAATCATTTGGATGCATAGATATGCTGAGCTTGTGTATATATGAATCTTTTGAGTTATTGATAGTGAATGTTGGCTATGAATATGAATGTGTCCTGTGAACCTGAGCTTGATATGAATGTTTACCTTTTCTGTTGTATTTGTGTGTGAACTTGTTAGTATGCCTACTGTGGGGTATAAAACGCAGGTCTCTTATAAAAGTAATGTTGTGTCCAATTTATGTTTTCCCTTCTAACCACATTATATATATTTATATTATTACTATTATCATATATTTTATAGAGACTTATATATACATTATAAAAACATCCCACGTATCAAACATGTGAATAACTTCCTTAATAAAAAGGAGCTCCCTTGGGTTTCTTTGATTTGGGACTCCTACTATCATAATAGGGTCCCCCAGGGAACTTCTGATTGTGGATCTTTCTGGTGGAAGGATATTTGCAAGGTCATGCATCATTTTAGAGAGTGTGCTTGGGTTCAGATTAATGCAGGGGACACTGCTCTCATGTGGTCAGATAATTTGCAATTGGATGGTCAGGTTTCTACCCTCCAACTCAGATTTCCCAGGCTATATTCCTATGTTAAGGACCCCTGGATCACTATTCTTGAGTTCTTGGACTCTCAGGACATTTTCCAGCACTTCCACCTTCCTTTGTCCAGCCAGGCTTTTGATAATCTGAATATTCTCCAGTCCATGTTGGGTGGCCTTAATAGAGCACCTGGGTCCAAGGATATTTGGTTTTGGAAGGGCACTGCAAAGGGATACTCACCAAAGTTGTTTTACTCTCACACTTTTGCTACAGCTTCTTTCAACCCTTTGACTGCTTGGATCTGGAAGTCCTCTTGTACAATGAAAATCAAAGTCTTTGCTTGGATGCTTATTATGGACAGGTTGAACACCAAGGACATGGTGGATAGGAGACACTGGCATTTGGAGGATGGAGTAAACTGTGTTCTTTGTCCTTTGCAGACTAGGGAGACCAGGGATCATCTGTTCTTCAATTGCAACTTTAGTGTCAGAGTTTGGAACTATATGCAAATTGATTGGGCTTCTGGTGACTCCATGGCTCATCTGGTTCTTAATGCTAGCAGGAGTTTTAGGAAGCCCTTCTTCACTGAAGTGGTGTTCATTGCTTGCTGGAATATCTGGATCATCAGGAATGCTAAGGTCTTCAGGCATGAGAGGGCTAGATTTAATAGATGGAGATCTGCTTTCATCCATGACATCACTTTAATGCAATATAGAGTGAAAGCTGCCTTCAAAGATGATCTTCTTCGCTGGATTTCATTTCTGCCACCTTGAGGCCAATAGTTTGTATCTTTTTAACTTGTACCTTTTAACTTGTTTTTCCTCCTTCTTCCCCTAGTTACTTTGATTACCTCTTGTAATCCTCCTTTGTACTTGTACTGTAACTCTTTTACTCAATAAAGTGATGATATGCTGTGGGGGTTTCCCCTACAGTTCCCAGTCAAAAAAAAACATCCCACGTGTTATTAACTTATAAAAGTAAATGTTTAACGGAAGTTGGCAAGGAAAATCCTGGTTGTTTTTGACTCATAGGCAAGGAAAATCCTGGTGATTGCGTACAAAAGCTTGCGAAGATTTTAAGGACCAATTTAATAATAACGCGCTCATTTTTTTTGAGCAATAACTTGCTAATTTCTTAATTATATATATAAATGTGCCTCTCCGGTTTATTCTTTGATATTAATTGCTCCTTCTAATATAACATTATATATATATATAACGAGCCCACCTAATACGTGTATTTCAAGGAAGTGCAAATGGGCTGGGTTTTCTTAGAAAATATAAATGGGCCTGATTGACGCGAAATTATTTGTTCACCCAGCCCAGCAAATGGACTGTACATTCTAGAAAACATGGGTTAAATATATGCCACATTTTTGCAGGCTGACATGTGGGCCAATAGGTCGAAGCCTACGCAGGGCGTTGTCAACTTGGTCAACAAATGATTGTGTCATCCACAGCCATTGGATTTATATCCAACGGCCGGCATGCACCTTCAATCTCTCGTCTTCTTCCTCCAGCGTCACCGGGACCGCCTGGTCCGGCCTCCGGCGGCTAGCGGCTCTGCTTAGCACGCATCGCTGCGAAGCGCTACCCCACCGCCGGCCAGGCTATCCCTCCACCCCTCGACACCTCCTGTTATTCTCCACTGACTACAGCCCCACGCCGCAACAGAACCAGTTATAACCCTTCTCCTCCTCTCAATCTGCGACTCCACTGCCGCGTTTTCCCATCTCCGAGTCGTTCCCGTCCGGGGCCTCGCCGTCGTCCACCGCCTCGTTGCGTTCGGTGCGGCGTGGTCAACAAACGAGAGTCATCGGAAGAGGACTGTACGTGGAGAGCCTGACGGCTGGGACCCACGAGGTCCATGGTCGCACGCAAGGAAAGTTTCTCCTTATTAAGCTGAAAAAAATGTTTCCTCCACCTGACAGCTGGGACCCACCGGATGTATCTTCGCACGGAAGGAAGTGCCTCCTTGTTTTGCGAAAAAATTATTCATCCCGTTGACAGCTGGGACCCGTCAGATTTGGTGACTGACTTGTGGGCCTACTAAGCGGACGTGTACGCACGGCATTGTCAACTTAATCAACAATGATTCTAGCAGCTTGACCGTTGGATGTTAATCCAACAGCCGTGCTCCTTCTTCAACCTCTGTTCTTGCTCCTGTCTCCCGTGGGCGGCACCGCGGCTGTGCTGCCGTGCACCCGAACCAGTGAAGTTTCCCACTCCTCTCCATCTGCGACTCCACTGCCCCGTCTTCCCCATCTCCGGGTCGTCCCAGTCTGGGTGCGCTCGGCACGGTGTGGTCAACGTGGTCAACAACCGAGAGTCATCGGAAGATGACTGTACGTGAGAGGCTGACAGTGGGGACGCACCACGCCCATGTACGCATGCATGCAACGGAACAGGGCGAGGTCAACATGGTCAAGGAACGACTTCCATCGGAAGTATATTGTACGTGGAGAGTCTCAGCTGGGTCCACGGCCGCAGCAAGTAAGTGCCTCCTTATTACGCGGAAAATAATGATTCCTCCAACTGACCGCAGGGACCCACTGGACAGGCCACCGTATTTTGTGAAAAAACGTTTGCCCCCTGACTGCTGGGACCCACCTGACGGGCCACCGTATTTCGTGAAAAAAACGTTCCCCCCGCTGTCAGCTCGGACCCACCGGAAGTGCCTCCTTATTACGCACAAAAAAATGAATACTCCCCCGGCTAGCTGGGACCCACCTTGGTGGGAGGCTCACTTGGGCGCCTACTAAGTTGACGGGGACGAAGGGCTTTGTCAACTTAGTCAATATGAACGATTCTAGCTCCAGTGACCGTACGATGTCCATCCAACGGCCGTAGTGCTTCTTCAACCTCTGGTCTTCTTGCTCCAGCCGCCCAAAGCAGCCCCGGTCGTGCCGCATGCTCCTGCATCCCGTGGCCGGCTGTGCTGTCGCAGAGGCCTCACCGCCCCCTACTATTCCCACCGCTGGCCAGGCCCTGCGGCGACGGCAGCCTCACACCGCAGCTGAACCAGTGAACCCTCGTACTCCTCTCCGCGCGGGCTTCCACTGCCGCGTCTTCCCCGGCTCCGCGTCGTCCCCTTCCTAGGCCTCGTCGTCGTCCACCGCCGTGGTGCTCTCCGCGCGGCGTGGTCAATGTGGTCAAGGAATGACTTCCATCGGAAGAGTACTGTACGTGGAGAGGCTGACAGCTGGGTCCACGGCCACAGCCCAGTTTTTTTGTGATTTGCCAAGTAAGTCGCTTTGTCAGGCCTGTTGGGCTGCAAATCTTTCAAGACGAGGAGAGCTTTCATTCGGCTGGCCAAGAAAATGGCCCATCAGTAATGAGAAATGGGATGTACATTTTTAAAACACATCAAACAGGCAATTAGTTTCAAATATCTTTTTTTTTCATTTCGAGATTTTAAATTACATTAATTTTTATGCGTGGAGAATTTGTTGGATTTTATATTGATATACATTTATTTTTAAAATCAGTTTGAATGTGAGTCGAAATTTCGGGATTAAAAACAGTTCGGACCGCACCGAAATATGCAAAATTTCGTATAATTTTTTAACCGTGGCCACAATATGGGCTGTAATGCTAACAAAAAGAATATGGGTTCCAAAAAAACCTTAATAATTAGCAAATGGGCTGTAAATTATTGGAAATAATGGCAGATGGGCTGTATGCTGTTTTCCACAGATTTGAGGCTTTTCTAAAAAAAGGTTGACGCACAAGCAGTGACTGTTGGATGGCCATCCAACGGCCGTCGTGCTTCTTCAATCTCTGCTCTTCCTGCTCCAGCCGCTCAAACAAGCGCCAGCGGGACTACCTGCTCCCTCCTCCCCGTGGTCGGCTCTGCTGCCGCGCAGGCCTCACCGCCCCACAGTACTCCCATCGCTGGCCTAGCCATCCCTCTACTCACCCACACCTGCTGTTATTCTCCGGCGACGGCAGACGAACCAGTAAACCCTCGTACAATCGTACCCCCCTCCGCGTGGGAAACAACTGCCGAGTCTTCCCTACCTCCGTGTTGTTCCCTTCCTAGGCCTCGCCGTCGTCCATCGCCCTGGTGCTCTCGGCGCGGCCTGGTCAACGTGGTCAACGACCGACATGCATCTGAAGTGGACTGTACGTGGAGAGCACGACAGCTGGGTCCACGGCCGCACTCAAGGAAATGCCTCCTTATTACGCACAAAATAATGTTCCTCCACCTGACATCAGGGACCCATCGAAAGGGCCTCTGTATTTCGCGAAAAAAACGTTACCGTCGCTGACAGCTCGGACCCACCAGCTATATCTTCGCACGCAAGGAAGTGCCTCCTTATTACGCACAAAAAAATGAATACTCCCCCTGCTAGCTGGGACCCACCATGGTGGGAGGCTGACTCGTGGGCCTACTAAGTTGACTGGGACGGGGGCCTTTGTCAACTTTAATCAATATGAACGATTCTAGCTCCAGTGATCGTACGATGTCCATCCAACGGCCGTAGTGCTTCTTCAACCTCTGGTCTTCTTGCTCCAGCCGCCCAAAGCAGCTCCGGTCGTGCCGCATGCTCCTGCCTCCCGTGGCCGATTGTGCTGCTGCGGAGGCCTCACCGCCCCCTACTATTCCCACCGCTGGCCAGGCCCTGCGGCGATGGCAGCCTCACATCGCAGCCGAACCAGTGAACCCTCGTACTCCTCTCCGCGCGGGCTTCCACTGTCGCGTCTTCCCCGGCTCCGCGTTGTCCCCTTCCTAGGCCTCGCCGTCGTCCACCGCCGTGGTGCTCTCCGCGCGGCGTGGTCAATGTGGTCAAGGAACGACTTCCATCGGAAGAGTACTGTACGTGGAGAGGCTGACAGCTGGGTCCACGGCCACAGCCCAGTTTTTTTGTGATTTGCCAAGTAAGTCGCTTTGTCAGGCCTGTTGGGCTGCAAATCTTTCAAGACGAGGAGAGCTTTCATTCGGCTGGCCGAGAAAATGGCCCATCAGTAATGAGAAATTGATGTACATTTTTAAAACACATCAAACAGGCAATTAGTTTCAAATATCTTTTTTTTATTTCAAGATTTTAAATTACATTAATTTTTATGCGTGGAGAATTTGTTGGATTTTATATTGATATACATTTATTTTTAAAATCAGTTTGAATGTGAGTCGAAATTTCGGGATTAAAAACAGTTCGAACCGCACCGAAATATGCAAAATTTCATATAATTTTTTAACCGTGGCCACAATATGGGCTGTAATGCTAACAAAAAGAATATGGGCTCCAAAAAAAACCTTAATAATTAGCAAATGGGCTGTAAATTATTAGAAATAATGGCAGATGGGTTTATGCTATTTTCCACAGATTTGAGGCTTTCCTAAAAAAAGGTTGACACACAAGCAGTGACTGTTGGATGGCCATCCAACGGCCGTCATGCTTCTTCAATCTCTGCTCTTCCTGCTCCAGCCGCTCAAAAAAGCGCCGGCGGGACTGCCTGCTCCCTCCTCCCCGCGGCCGGCTCTGCTGCCGCGCAGGCCTCACCGCCCCACCGTACTCCCATCGCTGGCCTAGCCATCCCTCTACTCACCCACACCTGCTGTTATTCTCCGGCGACGGCAGACGAACCAGTAAACCCTCGTACAGTTGTACTCCCCTCCGCGTGGGAAACAACTGCCGAGTCTTCCCTGCCTCCGTGTCATTCCCTTCCTAGGCCTCGCCGTTGTCCACCGCCCTGGTGCTCTCGGCGCGGCCTGGTCAATGTGGTCAACGACCGACATGCATCTGAAGTGGACTGTACGTGGAGAGGCCGACAGCTGGGTCCACGGCCGCACGCAAGGAAATGCCTCCTTATTACGCGCAAAATAATGATTCCTTCACCTGACATCAGGGACCCACCGAAAGGGCCTTTGTATTTCGTGAAAAAAAACGTTACCGCCGCTGACAGCTCGGACCCACCAGCTATATCTTCGCACGCAAGGAAGTGCCTCCTTATTACGCACAAAAAAATGAATACTCCCCCTGCTAGCTGGGACCCACCATGGTGGGAGGCTGACTTATGGGCCTACTAAGTTGACTGGGACGGGGGCCTTTGTCAAGTTTAGTCAATATGTACAATTCTAGCTCCAGTGACCGTACGATGTCCATCCAACGACTGTAGTGCTTCTTCAACCTCTGGTCTTCTTGCTCCAGCCGCCCAAAGCAGCGCCGGTCGTGCCGCATGCTCCTGCCTCCCGTGGCCGGCTGTGCTGCCGCGGAGGCCTCACCGCCCCCTACTATTCCCACCGCTGGCTAGGCCCTGCGGCGACGGCAGCCTCACACCGCAGCCGAACCAGTGAACCCTCGTACTCCTCTCCGCGCGGGCTTCCACTGCCGCGTCTTCCCCGGCTCCCCGTCGTCCCCTTCCTAGGCCTCGCCGTCGTCCACCGCCCTGGTGCTCTCGGCGCGGCGTGGTCAACGTGGTCAAGGAACGACTTCCATCGGACGTGGACTGTACGTGGAGAGGCTGATAGCTGGGTCCACGGCCGCAGCAAGGAAGTGCCTCCTTATTACGCGGAAAATAATGATTCCTCCACCTGACAGCTGGGACCCACCGGACGGGCCACTGTATTTCGCGAAAAAACGTTTCCCCTGACTGCTGGGACCCACCAGCTACATCTTCGCACGCAAGGAAGTGCGTCCGGGCAAAAAAAACGATTCGCCCCCCTGACTGCTGAGACCCACCAGCTACATCTTCGTAGGCAAGGAAGTGCCTGACAGTCGAGACCCACCTGGTCGAAGCGTACGTAGCATTGTCATTCTGGTCGCGAACGTGTACGTACATACTGGTCGATGTAGAGGCGCGCACATGTCGTAGTAGAGGCGCACACGTAGCATGTACACGTACGTACAGCGGCCGGTGTGCAAGAAAGAAAATACGGCCACGTACGTACATACGGGCAGGGTCTCGAACGCCTACTCGCGCATACGTACGGCCAGGGCTCGTGTACATGGCTGGGTCGGAACGGAGAAACAGCGTCGTCGTCGTGTTCATGGGGAGCCAACCGGCTGGGTTGGAACGGAATGCGTCGTCGTGTTCATCGGGAGGGCTTGGACGGAACAATCGATGGAAATGAGGCCTGGCGTACCGCAGAACGGAGGAAACGGCCTTGTGTTCGACCGGCCACGTTTGAAACGGGATCCTGTTCATCGGGAGGGGTCTGGCGTACCGCAAAACGGAGGAAACGGACCTCCTACGGTCGAAACGGGGGTCCTGTTGATCGGGAGGGGTGTGGCGTACCCCAAAACGGAGGAAACGGACTTGTGTTGGAGCGCTACGGTTGAATCGGGGGTCCTGTTCATCGGGAGGGGTGTGGCGTACCGCAAAACGGGACTCCATGGGACACTGTTCATCTCCACCGTCGACCCCCTCCCGCCTCCACGGGCTACTGTTCATCCACCGTCGACCTCCTCCAGCCTCCACCTGCGACTGTTCATCCACGAGCTCCTGTTCATCCAGCCTCCACCACGCGCTACTCCACCGGCTACTGTTCAACCAGCTCTCTCCACGGGCTCCTGTTCAACCACCCCTCCACGGGCTACTGTTCATCCAGCCCTCCATCGTCTACTGTTCATTCTGCCCTCCACGGGGTGGTCCTGTTCATCCTGCCCTCCACGGGGTCCTGTTCATCCAGCCCCAACCGGCTCGATCGATCGGGGTCCTGTTCATCCAGAGGCAACACCATGGGGTCCTGTTCATCCACCCCCACCGGGAACTGTTCATCCAAACCCCCCAGCAACGCTCACTGTTCATCCAGAGGTAGCATCGATCGGCTTCAGTTAGCAGCAGTAGCGAAGGAATTGCTCGATCGGGTTCACTTAACAGCCATCGATGGATCGCTCGGGTTCAGTAACGCGTAGCCTGCAGTGCAATCACTCGGGTTCAGTTAGAGCCCAACACTGTTGGGAATCGTAGCATAATTTTAAAATTTTCCTACGCTCACCAAGATGCATCTATGGAGTCTACTAGCAACGAGGGGAAAGGAGTGCATCTACATACCCTTGTAGATCGCGAGCAGAAGCGTTCCAATGAACGTGGATGACGGAGTCGTACTCGCCGTGATCCAAATCACCGATGACCGAGTGCCGAACGGACGGCACCTCCGCGTTCAACACACGTACGGTGCAGCGACGTCTCCTCCTTCTTGATCCAGCAAGGGGGAAGGAGAGGTTGATGGAGATCCAACAGCACGACGGCGTGGTGGTGGATGTAGCGGGTCTCCGGCAGGGCTTCGCCGAGCTTCTGCGAGAGAGAGAGAGGTGTTGCAGGGGAGGAGGGAGGCGCCCAAGGCTGTAGGTTGCTGCCCTCCCTCCCCCCCTTTATATAGGCCCCCTTGGGAGGGGGGCCGGCCAAAACCCATCTAGGGTTGGGGGGCGGCGGCCAAGGGGTGGAAAGGGGTGCCTTGCCCCCCAAGGCAAGGGGAAAGCTCCCCCCCCCTAGGGTTCCCAACCCTAGGCGCATGGGGGGAGGCCCAAGGGGGGCGCCCCAGCCCACTAAGGGCTGGTTCCCTTCCACTTTCAGCCCACGGGGCCCTCCGGGACAGGTGGCCCCACCCGGTGGACCCCCGGGACCCTTCCGGTGGTCCCGGTACAATACCGGTAACCCCCGAAACTTTCCCGGTGGCCGAAACTTGACTTCCTATATATAATTCTTCACCTCCGGACCATTCCGGAACCTCTCGTGACGTCCGGGATCTCATCCGGGACTCCGAACAACTTTCGGGTTTCCGCATACATATATCTCTACAACCCTAGAATCACCGGACCTTAAGTGTGTAGACCCTACGGGTTCGGGAGACATGCAGACATGACCGAGACGCCTCTCTGGTCAATAACCAACAGCGGGATCTGGATACCCATGTTGGCTCCCACATGTTCCACGATGATCTCATCGGATGAACCACGATGTCGAGGATTCAATCAATCCGTATACAATTCCCTTTGTCAATCGGTATGTTACTTGCCCGAGATTCGATTGTCGGTATCCCAATACCTTGTTCAATCTCGTTACCGGCAAGTCTCTTTACTCGTACCGCAATGCATGATCCCGTGACAAACGCCTTAGTCACATTGAGCTCATTATGATGATGCATTACCGAGTGGGCCCAGAGATACCTCTCCGTCACACGGAGTGACAAATCCCAGTCTCGATCCGTGCCAACCCAACAGACACTTTCGGAGATACCCGTAATGCACCTTTATAGTCACCCAGTTACGTTGTGACGTTTGGCACACCCAAAGCACTCCTACGGTATCCGGGAGTTGCACGATCTCATGGTTTAAGGAAAAGATACTTGACATTGGAAAAGCTCTAGCAAACGAAACTACACGATCTTTTATGCTATGCTTAGGATTGGGTCTTGTCCATCACATCATTCTCCTAATGATGTGATCCCGTTATCAATGACATCCAATGTCCATAGTCAGGAAACCATGACTATCTGTTGATCAACGAGCTAGTCAACTAGAGGCTTACTAGGGACAGGTTGTGGTCTATGTATTCACACATGTATTACGATTTCCGGACAATACAATTATAGCATGAATAATAGACAATTACCATGAACAAAGAAATATAATAATAACCATTTATTATTGCCTCTAGGGCATATTTCCAACAGTCTCCCACTTGCACTAGAGTCAATAATCTAGTTACATTGTGATGAATCGAACACCCATTGCGTCCTGGTGTTGATCATGTTTTGCCCTAGGGAGAGGTTTAGTCAACGGATCTGCTACATTCAGGTCCGTGTGTACTTTACAAATATCTATGTCTCCATTTTGAACACTTTCACGAATGGAGTTGAAGCGACGCTTGATATGCCTGGTCTTCCTGTGAAACCTGGGCTCCTTCGCAAGGGCAATAGCTCCAGTGTTGTCACAGAAGAGAGTCATTGGGCCCGACGCATTGGGAATCACCCCTAGGTCGGTAATGAACTCCTTCATCCAGACTGCTTCCTGTGCTGCCTCCGAGGCTGCCATGTACTCCGCTTCACATGTAGATCCCGCCACGACGCTTTGCTTGCAACTGCACCAGCTTACTGCTCCTCCATTCAAAATATACACGTATCCAGTCTGTGACTTCGAGTCATCCAGATCTGTGTCGAAGCTAGCGTCGACGTAACCCTTTACGACGAGCTCTTCGTCACCTCCATAAACGAGAAACATATCCTTAGTCCTCTTCAGGTACTTCAGGATATTCTTGACCGCTGTCCAGTGTTCCTTGCCGGGATTACTTTGGTACCTTCCTACCAAACTTACGGCAAGGTTTACATCAGGTCTGGTACACAGCATGGCATACATAATAGACCCTATGGCCGAGGCATAGGGGATGACACTCATCTCTTCTATATCTTCTGCCGTGGTCGGGCATTGAGCCGTGCTCAATTGCACACCTTGCAATACAGGCAAGAACCCCTTCTTGGACTGATCCATACTGAACTTCTTCAATATCTTGTCAAGGTATGTACTCTGTGAAAGACCAATGAGGCGTCTTGATCTATCTCTATAGATCTTGATGCCTAATATATAAGCAGCTTCTCCAAGGTCCTTCATTGAAAAACACTTATTCAAATAGGCCTTTATACTTTCCAAGAATTCTATATCATTTCCCATCAATAATATGTCATCCACATATAATATGAGAAATGCTACAGAGCTCCCACTCACTTTCTTGTAAACACAGGCTTCTCCATAAGTCTGTGTAAACCCAAACGCTTTGATCATCTCATCAAAGCGAATGTTCCAACTCCGAGATGCTTGCACCAGCCCATAGATTGAGCGCTGGAGCTTGCATACTTTGTTAGCATTCTTAGGATCGACAAAACCTTCCGGCTGCATCATATACAACTCTTCCTTAAGGAAGCCATTAAGGAATGCCGTTTTGACGTCCATCTGCCATATCTCATAATCATAGTATGCGGCAATTGCTAACATGATTCGGACGGACTTCAGCTTCGCTACGGGTGAGAAAGTCTCATCGTAGTCAACCCCTTGAACTTGTCGATAACCCTTAGCGACAAGTCGAGCTTTGTAGATGGTCACATTACCATCTGCGTCCGTCTTCTTCTTAAAGATCCATTTGTTTTCTATGGCTCGCCGCTCATTGGGCAAGTCAGTCAAAGTCCATACTTTGTTTTCATACATGGATTCTATCTCGGATTTCATGGCTTCTAGCCATTTGTCGGAATCCGGGCCCGCCATCGCTTCTTCATAGTTCGAAGGTTCACCGTTGTCTAACAACATGATTTCCAGGACAGGGTTGCCGTACCACTCTGGTGCGGAACGTGTCCTTGTGGACCTACGAAGTTCAGTAACTTGATCCGAAGCTTCATGATCATCATCATTAACTTCCTCCCCAGTCGGTGTAGGCACCACAGGAACATTTTCCCGCGCTGCGCTACTTTCCGGTTCGGAAGGGGTGACTATCACCTCATCAAGTTCCACTTTCCTCCCACTCAATTCTTTCGAGAGAAACTCCTTCTCTAGAAAGGACCCGTTCTTGGCAACGAAGATCTTGCCTTCGGATCTGAGGTAGAAGGTATACCCAATAGTTTCCTTAGGGTATCCTATGAAGACGCATTTTTCCGACTTGGGTTCGAGCTTTTCAGGTTGAAGTTTCTTGACATAAGCATCGCATCCCCAAACTTTTAGAAACGACAGCTTAGGTTTCTTCCCAAACCATAATTCATACGGTGTCGTCTCAACGGATTTCGACGGAGCCCTATTTAAAGTGAATGCGGCAGTCTCTAAAGCATAACCCCAAAGTGAGAGCGGTAAATCGGTAAGAGACATCATAGATCGCACCATATCTAATAGAGTGCGATTACGACGTTCGGACACACCATTTCTCTGAGGTGTTCCAGGCGGCGTGAGTTGTGAAACTATTCCACATTTCCTTAAGTGTGCACCAAACTCGTGACTTAAATATTCTCCACCACGATCTGATCGTAGGAATTTTATTCTCCTGTCACGTTGATTCTCAACCTCACTCTGAAATTCTTTGAACTTTTCAAAGGTTTCAGACTTGTGTTTCATCAGGTAGACATACCCATATCTACTTAAATCATCAGTGAGAGTGAGAACATAACGATATCCTCCGCGAGCCTCAACACTCATTGGACCACACACATCAGTATGTATGATTTCCAATAAGTTGGTTGCTCGCTCCATTGTTCCGGAGAACGGAGTCTTGGTCATCTTACCCATGAGGCATGGTTCGCACGTGTCAAATGATTCGTAATCAAGAGACTCCAAAAGTCCATCTGCATGGAGCTTCTTCATGCGCTTGACACCAATGTGACCAAGGCGGCAGTGCCACAAGTATGTGGGACTATCGTTATCAACTTTACATCTTTTGGTATTCACACTATGAACATGTGTAACATCACGTTCGAGATTCATCAAAAATAAACCATTGACCAGCGGGGCATGACCATAAAACATATCTCTCAAATAAATAGAACAACCATTATTCTCGGATTTAAATGAGTAGCCATCTCGAATTAAATGAGATCCAGATACAATGTTCATGCTCAAAGCTGGCACTAAATAACAATTATTGAGGTTTAAAACTAATCCCGTGGGTAGATGCAGAGGTAGCGTGCCGACGGCGATCACATCGACCTTGGAACCATTCCCGACGCGCATCGTCACCTCGTCCTTTGCCAGTCTCCGTTTATTCCGTAGTTCCTGCTTTGAGTTACAAATATGAGCAACCGCACCGGTATCAAATACCCAGGAGCTACTATGAGTACTGGTAAGGTACACATCAATTACTTGTATATCACATATACCTTGGGTGTTGCCGGCCTTCTTCTTTTCCGCTAAATATTTGGGGCAGTTCCGCTTCCAGTGACCACTTCCTTTGCAATAAAAGCACTCAGTCCCGGGCTTGGGTCCATTCTTTGACTTCTTCCCAGTAACTGGTTTACCGGGCGCGGCAACTCCCTTGCCGTCCTTCTTGAAGTTCTTCTTACCCTTGCCCTTCTTGAACTTGGTGGTTTTATTCACCATCAACACTTGATGTTCTTTTCTGATCTCCCCTTCCGCTGATTTCAGCATTGAATATACCTCGGGAATGGTCTTTTCCATCCCCTGCATATTGTAGTTCATCACAAAGCTTTTGTAGCTTGGTGGAAGCGACTGGAGGATTCTGTCAATGACCGCGTCATCCGGGAGATTAACTCCCAGCTGAGACAAGCGGTTGTGCAACCCAGACATTCTGAGTATGTGCTCACTAACAGAACTGTTCTCCTCCATTTTACAGCTGAAGAACTTGTCGGAGACATCATATCTCTCGACCCGGGCATGAGCTTGAAAAACCAGTTTCAGCTCCTCGAACATCTCATATGCTCCATGTTTCTCAAAACGCTTTTGGAGACCCGGCTCTAAGCTGTAAAGCATGCCGCACTGAACGAGGGAGTAATCATCAGCACGTGATTGCCAAGCGTTCATAACGTCTTGGTTCTATGGGATTGGTGCATCACCTAGCGGTGCTTCTAAGACATAATCTTTCTTGGCTACTATAAGGATGAGCCTCAGGTTCCGGACCCAGTCCGTATAGTTGCTGCCATCATCTTTCAGCTTGGTTTTCTCTAGGAACGCGTTGAAATTGAGGACAACGTTGGCCATTTGATCTACAATACATAGTGTAAAGATTTTAGACTAAGTTCATGATAATTAAGTTCATCTAATCAAATTATTTAATGAACTCCCACTCAGATAGACATCCCTCTCGTCATCTGAGTGAAACATGATCCGAGCTTAACTAGGCCGTGTCTGATCATCACGTGAGACGGACTAGTCAAGATCGGTGAACATCTTCATGTTGATCGTATCTTCTATACGACTCATGCTCGAACTTTCGGTCCTCCGTGTTCCGAGGCCATGTCTGTACATGCTAGGCTCGTCAAGTCAACCTAAGTGTATTGCGTGTGTTCCGAGGCCATGTCTGTACATGCTAGGCTCGTCAACACCCGTTGTATTCGAACGTTAGAATCTATCACACCCGATCATCACGTGGTGCTTCGAAACAACGAACCTTCGCAACGGTGCACAGTTAGGGTGAACACTTTCTTGAAATTATTATAAGGGATCATCTTACTTACTACCGTCGTTCTAAGCAAATAAGATGCAAAAACATGATAAACATCACATGTAATCAAATAGTGACATGATATGGCCAATATCATCATGCTCCTTTGATCTCCATCTTCGGGGCACCATGATCATCTTCGTCACCGGCATGACACCATGATCTCCATCATCATGATCTCCATCATTGTGTCTTCATGAAGTCGTCACGCCAACGATTACTTCTACTTCTATGGCTAACGCGTTTAGCAACAAAGTAAAGTACTTTACATGGCGTTATTCAATGACACGCAGGTCATACAAAATAATAAAGACAACTCCTATGGCTCCTGCCGGTTGTCATACTCATCGACATGCAAGTCGTGATTCCTATTACAAGAATATGATCAATCTCATACATCACATATATCATTCATCACATCTTCTGGCCATATCACATCACATAGCACTTGCTGCAAAAACAAGTTAGACGACCTCTAATTGTTGTTGCAAGTTTTACGTGGTTTGTAGGTTTCTAGCAAGAACGTTTTCTTACCTACGTATGACCACAACGCGATTTGCCAATTTCTATTTACCCTTCATAAGGACCCTTTTCATCGAATCCGTTCCGACTAAAGTAGGAGAGACAGACACCCGCTAGCCACCTTATGCATCTAGTGCATGTCAGGCGGTGGAACCTGTCTCACGTAAGTGTACGTGTAAGGTCGGTCCGGGCCGCTTCATCCTACAATGCCGCCGAAACAAGAAAAGACTAGTAGCGGCAAGAAGAATTGGCAAACTCAACGCCCACAACTGCTTTGTGTTCTACTCGTGCATAGTAACTACGCATAAACCTGGCTCTGATACCACTGTTGGGAATCGTAGCATAATTTTAAAATTTTCCTACGCTCACCAAGATGCATCTATGGAGTCTACTAGCAACGAGGGGAAAGGAGTGCATCTACATACCCTTGTAGATCGCGAGCGGAAGCGTTCCAATGAACGTGGATGACGGAGTCGTACTCGCCGTGATCCAAATCACCGATGACCGAGTGCCGAACGGACGGCACCTCCGCGTTCAACACACGTACGGTGCAGCGACGTCTCCTCCTTCTTGATCCAGCAAGGGGGAAGGAGAGGTTGATGGAGATCCAACAGCACGACGGCGTGGTGGTGGATGTAGCGGGTCTCCGGCAGGGCTTCGCCGAGCTTCTGCGAGAGAGAGAGAGAGGTGTTGCAGGGGAGGAGGGAGGCGCCCAAGGCTGTAGGTTGCTGCCCTCCCTCCCCCCTTTATATAGGCCCCCTTGGGGGGGCGGCCAAAACCCATCTAGGGTTGGGGGGCGGCGGCCAAGGGGTGGAAAGGGGTGCCTTGCCCCCCAAGGCAAGGGGAAAGCTCCCTCCCAGGGTTCCCAACCCTAGGCGCATGGGGGGAGGCCCAAGGGGGGCACCCCAGCCCACTAAGGGCTGGTTCCCTTCCACTTTCAGCCCACGGGGCCCTCCGGGACAGGTGGCCCCACCCGGTGGACCCCCGGGACCCTTCCGGTGGTCCCGGTACAATACCGGTAACCCCCGAAACTTTCCCGGTGGCCGAAACTTGACTTCCTATATATAATTCTTCACCTCCGGACCATTCCGGAACCTCTCGTGACGTCCGGGATCTCATCCGGGACTCCGAACAACTTTCGGGTTTCCGCATACATATATCTCTACAACCCTAGCATCACCGGACCTTAAGTGTGTAGACCCTACGGGTTCGGGAGACATGCAGACATGACCGAGGCGCCTCTCCGGTCAATAACCAACAGCGGGATCTGGATACGCATGTTGGCTCCCACATGTTCCACGATGATCTCATCGGATGAACCACGGTGTCGAGGATTCAATCAATCCGTATACAATTCCCTTTGTCAATCGGTATGTTACTTGCCCGAGATTCGATCGTTGGTATCCCAATACCTTGTTCAATCTCGTTACCGGCAAGTCTCTTTACTCGTACCGCAATGCATGATCCCATGACTAACGCCTTAGTCACATTGAGCTCATTATGATGATGCATTACCGAGTGGGCCCAGAGATACCTCTCCGTCACACGGAGTGACAAATCCCAGTCTCGATCCGTGCCAACCCAACAGACACTTTCGGAGATACCCGTAATGCACCTTTATAGTCACCCAGTTACGTTGTGACGTTTGGCACACCCAAAGCACTCCTACGGTATCCGGGAGTTGCACGATCTCATGGTTTAAGGAAAAGATACTTGACATTGGAAAAGCTCTAGCAAATGAAACTACACGATCTTTTATGCTATGCTTAGGATTGGGTCTTGTCCATCACATCATTCTTCTAATGATGTGATCCCGTTATCAATGACATCCAATGTCCATAGTCAGGAAACCATGACTATCTGTTGATCAACGAGCTAGTCAACTAGAGGCTTACTAGGGACAGGTTGTGGTCTATGTATTCACACATGTATTACGATTTCCGGACAATACAATTATAGCATGAATAATAGACAAATACCATGAACAAAGAAATATAATAATAACCATTTATTATTGCCTCTAGGGCATATTTCCAACAAACACCTCGCTCAGGTTCAGTTAGAGCCAACGCCTCGCACACACGCGCGTACGTGTACGAGAGAAACGCGCATCGCTCGGCCCCAACCTCCCACCGTAACCGGGAACTCCCCGAAATTTTCCTCGCCCTCGCTTCTACCACGGTTTTTTCTGTCATGGACGGCCCAAAGAATGTCATGCAGCTGCGTCTCCGGCCCGCCCAGGACGAAAAGCCCATTTTCTGTCATGATTTTTTGTCATAGAAGTAGGAGCCCACCACATCTATGATGATACCGGGTTTTGTCACAATTATCGTCATAGAAGTGTCATATGTATGACATCAAAAAGTTTCGTTCGGCCCAAAATGTCACGGATGTGTCTTTTTTTTGTAGTGTATACAACTCTTCTTTAAGAAATCCATTAAGGAATGCAGTTTTGTCATCCATTTGCCAGATTTTATAATTATAAAATGGGGCAATTGCTAACATGATTCGGAGTGAATTAAGCATCGCTACGGGTGAGAAGGTCTCATCGTAGTCAACTCCTTGAAGTTGTCGAAAACCTTTCGCGACAAGTCGAGCTTTGTAGATGGTGACATTACCATCAGTGTCTGTCTTCTTCTTGAAGATCCATTTATTTTCAATGGCTTGCCGATCATCGGGCAAGTCCACCAAAGTCCATACTTTGTTCTCATACATGGGTCATATCTCTGATTCCATGGCCTCAAGCCATTTATCGGAATCTCGGCTCATCATAGCTTCTTCATAGTTCATAGGTTTGCCTTGGTCTAGTAACATGACTTCCAAAATAGGATTACCGTACCACTTTGGTGCGGATCGTGCTCTGGTTGACCTATGAGGTTCAGTACCAACTTGATCTGAAGTTTCATGATCGTTATCATTTGCTTCCTCTCTAGTTGGTGTAGGCATCACTAGAATGGTTTTCTGTGATGTGCTACTTTCCAATTTGAGAGAAGGTACAATTACCTCATCAAGTTCTAATTTCCTCCCACTCACTTGTTTCAAGAGAAACTCCTTCTCTAGAAATGTTCCATTCTTGGCAACAAAGATCTTACCTTCGGATCTGTGGTAGACGGTGTACCCAATTGTTTCCTTAGGGTATCCTATGAAGACACACTTCTCCGATTTGGGTTCGAGCTTATCAGGCTGAAGCCTTTTGACATAAGTGTCGCAACCCAAAACTTTAAGAAACGACAGCTTAGGTTTCTTGCCAAACCACGGTTCAAACGGTGTCATCTCAATGGATTTAGACGGTGCCCTATTTAACGTGAATGCAACTGTCTCTAATGCATAACCCCAAAACGATAGTGGTAAATCGGTAAGAGACATCATAGATCGCACCATATCTAATAAAGTGCGGTTACGACGTTCGGACACACCATTACGCTGTGGTGTTCCAGGTGGCGTGAGTTGTGAAACTATTCCACATTGTTTTAAATGAAGGCCAAACTTGTAACTCAAATATTCGCCTCCGCTATCAGATCGTAGAAACTTTATTTTCTTGTTACGATGATTCTCCACTTTACTCTGAAATTCTTTGAACTTTTCAAATGTTTCAGACTTGTGTTTCATTAAGTAGATATACCCATACATACCCAAATCATCTGTGAAGGTCAGAAAATAACGATACCCACCACGTGCTTCAACACTCATCGGACCGCATACATCGGTATGTATTATTTCCAATAAGTCATTAGCTCACTCCATTGTTCTGGAGAACGGAGTTTTAGTCATCTTGCCCATGAGGCATGGTTCGCAAGTATCAAATGATTCATAATCAAGTGATTCCAAAAGTCCATCTGCATGGAGTTTCTTCATGCGCTTTACACCAATATGACCTAAACGGCAGTGCCACAAATATGTTGCACTATCATTATCAACTTTGCATCTTTTGGCATCAATATTATGAATATGTGTATCACTACAATCGAGATTCAACAAGAATAGACCACTCTTCAAGGGTGCATGACCATAAAAGATATTACTCATATAAATAGAACAATCATTATTCTCTGATTTAAATGAATAACCGTCTCGCACTAAACAAAATCCAGATATAATGTTCATGCTCAACGCTGGCACCAAATAAAAATTATTCAGGTCTAAAACTAATCCCGAAGGTAGATGTAGAGGTAGCGTGCCGACGGCGATCACATCGACCTTGGAACCATTCCCGACGCGGATCGTCACCTCGTCCTTATCCAATCTTTGTTTAATCTGTAGCTCCTATTTCGAGTTACAAATATGAGCAACCGAACCAGTATTAATACCCAGACGCTACTACGAGCATTAGTAAGGTACACATCAATAACATGTATATCAAATATACCTTTGTTCACTTTGCCATCCTTCTTATCCGCCAAGTATTTGGGGCAGTTACCAGTTCCTTTGCAGTAGAAGCATTCAGTTTCAGGCTTGGGTCAAGCTTTGGGCTTCTTCCCGGGAGTGGCAACTTGCTTGCCATTCTTCTTGAAGCTCCCTTTCTTTCCCTTGCCCTTTTTCTTGAAACTAGTGGTCTTGTTAACCATCAACACTTGATGCTCCTTCTTGATTTCTACCTCAGCGGCCTTAAGCATTGCGAAGAGCTCGAGAATTGTTTTGTTCATCCCTTGCATATTATAGTTCATCACGAAGCCTTTGTAGCTTGGTGGCAGTGATTGAAGAACTCTGCCAATGACACAATCAACTGGAAGATCAACTCCCAGCTGAGTCAAGTGATTATAATACCCAGACATTTTGAGTATGTGTTCACTGACAGAACTGTTCTCCTCCATCTTAAAGCTATATAACTTGTTGGAGACTTCATATCTCTCAACCCGTACATTTGCTTGAAATATTAACTTCAACTCTTGGAACATCTCATATGCTCCATGACGTTCGAAACGTCTTTGAAGTCCCGGTTCTAAGCCGTAAAGCATGGCACACTGAACTATCGAGTAGTCATCAGAAGGAGCTTGCCAGATGTTCAAAACATCAGCTTCTGCTCATGCAGCAGGCCTTTCACCTAGCCGTGCATCAAGAACATAATTCTTCTGTGCGGCAATGAGGATAATACTCAAGTTACGGACCCTGTCCATGTAGTTGCTACCATCATCTTTCAACTTAGCTTTCTCTATGAACGCATTAAAATTCAAGGGAACGGTAGCTCGGGCCATTGATCTACAACATAGATATGCAAAACCATAAGACTAAGTTCATGATAAATTAATTTCAATTAATCAAATTACTTAAGAACTCCCACTTAAATAAACACCCCTTAAGTTATCTAAGTGATACATGATCCAAATCAACTACCCATGTCCGATCATCACGTGAGATGGGGTAGTCATCAATGGTGAACATCTCTATGTTGATCATATCTACTATACGACTCATGTTCGACCTTTCGGTCTCCAGTGTTCCAAGAGCATGTCTGTACATGATAGGCTCATCAAGTTTAACCCAAGTATTCTGCATGTGTAAAATTGTCTTACACCCGTTGTATGTGAACGTAGAGTCTATCACACCCGATCATCACGTGGTTTCTCGAAACGACGAACTGTAGCAATGGTGCATACTCAAGGATAACAATTTTATCTTGAAATTAAGTGAAGGGATCATCTTATAATGCTATCGCCGTTCTAAGCAAAATAAGATGCATAAAGGATAAACATCATATGCAATCAAAATATGTGACATGATATGGCCATCATCATCTTGTGCTTTTGATCTCCATCTCCAAAGCATCGTCATGATCTCCATTGTCACCGTCTCGACACCTTAATCTCCATCGTTGCGTCGTGGTTTTCACGCCAACTATTGCTTCTACAAGTATTGCTAATGCATAGCGATAAAGTAAAGCAATTACATGGTGATTGCATTTCATACAATAAAGAGACAACCATAAGGCTCCTGCCGGTTGCCGGTAAATTTACAAAACATGGTCATCTCATACAACAACGTATATCTCATCATGTCTTGACCATATCACATCACAACATGCCTTGCAAAAACAAGTTAGACGTCCTCTACTTTGTTGTTGCAAGTTTTACGTGGCTGCTATGGGCTTCTAGCTAGAACCGTTCTTACCTACTGCAAAAACCACAACGATGACTCATCAAGTTTGTTGTTTTAACCTTCTTCAAGGACCGGCCGTAGTCAAATTCGATTCAACTAAAGTAGGAGAAACAGACACCCGCTAGCCACCTTTATGCAAAACTAGTTGCATGTCAGTCGGTGGAACCGATCTCATGTTTGGGACATGTAAGGTTGGTCTGGGCCGCTTCATCCCACAATACCGCCAAATCAAAATAAGGCGTTGATGGTAAGCAGTATGACTAACGCGCCCACAACTCTTTGTGTTCTACTCGTGCATATCATCTACGCATAGACTTGGCTCGGATGCCACTGTTGGGAAACGTTGCATGGAAAAAAATCTACGCACACGCAAGATCTATCAAGGAGATACGTAGCAACGAGAGGGGGAGAGTGTGTCTACGTACCCTCGTAGACCGTAAGCAGAAGCGTTTAACAACGCGGTTGATGTAGTCGAACTTCTTCACGATTCTGCTCGGTGACGTCCTCCGCCTTCTTGATGCAACAAGATGGCGAGGTAGTAGATGAGTTCCGGCAGCACGATGGCGTGGTGACGGTGATGGTGAAGTGATCTCCATAGGGCTTCGCCTAAGCACTACGAAAATATGATCGGGGGTGTAAACAGTGGAGGGGGGCACCGCACACGGCTAGGCAATTGTCTCGGGTGTGCTAGGCGCCGCCCTCCCCCTCCCCACATATATATATAGGTGGGAGGGAGAGGGGAGAGGCCAAGGGGCGCCCCAAGTAGGTCCGAATCCTACTTGGGCTCCTGCCCTTGGCCGCGCCCCCCTACCATATTTGTCGGAGGGGGAAAGGAAAGGGGGGAGAGGAAGGAAGGGGGAGGTCGAATTCTCCTAATGATGTGATCTCATTATCAAATGACAACATATGTCCATGGTTAGGAAACCTTAACCATCTTTGATCAATGAGCTAGTCTAGTACAGGCTTACTAGGACACGGTATTTGTTTATGTATTCACACATGTATTTAAGTTTCGGGTCAATACAATTCTAGCATGAATGATAAACCTTTATCATGAATAAGGGAATATAAAATAACAACTTTATTATTGCCTCTAGGGCATATTTTCTTCAATCATTGCCTTGGATATCGTCATAATTATTTGATCTTCTATCAATTACCCAACAGTAATTTGTTTACCCACCATGTGGTATTTTCTCGAGAGAAGCCACCAGTGAAATCTACGGCCCCCGGGTCTATCTTTTATCATATTTGCTTTCCGATCTATCTTTTGCCATATTTGTTTTCTGATCTATATTTCCAAAAACCCAAAAATACCTTGCTGCAATTTTTCTTTACTTATTTTATTTCGTGTTTTATCAAGATCTATTTATCCAAACTCATACAAAATTTATCTATCTTTTTACCGAGGAGGGATTGACTACCCCTCTTACACGTCGGGTTGCGAGTATTTGTTTTTTGTGTGTAGGTACCGTTTACATAGTGTTGCTTGGTTCTCCTACTGGATTGATACCTTGGTTTCATAACGGAGGGAAATACCTACCATAGCTGTACTGCATCATCCCTTCCTCTTTGGGGAAATACCGACGCAATTTCAAGCAGCATCAACTACTGTCAAGTTTGTGTGCGCCGTGGTGGTGGTGTTTGGACCTGAGTATCTCAGAGAACCAAATATGCAGGACACGAAGAAGTTGTTGGCTATTGGGGCAAGGTGGTTTCCAAGAATGCTCGGATCAATCGATTGCATGCATTGGCAATGGAAGAACTGCCCCAAAAATTTGTGGGGAATGTATCAAGGTCACACTAGAGAGCCCACCCTCATACTAGAAGCGATGTCATCACATGACTTATGGATTTGGCATGCTTTCTTTGACATGACGGTTTCTCACAAGGACATCAACGTGCTTCAACGATCTTCGGTGTTCAGGAGGCTTTGCAATGGGAATCATTGTCGTGCAACTACACCGTCAATGGCCGAGACTACAACATGCGATACCGTCTTGCCGATGGTATCTATCCTCAGTGGGCGGCGTTTGTGAAGACCATATCCGACCCGCGTGGCAGGAAACAGAGCCACTTTGCAACAATGGAGGAAGCGGCTAGGAAGAATGTGGAGAGGGCATTTGGTGTGCTTCAAGGTTGTTGGGGAATTGTGCGGTGCGCTGCAATGATGTGGGAATCATAAACTTTGTGGTAGCTGATGATATGTTGTGTTATTCTGCACAATATGATTGTCAAGGACGAGGGTGATGGTGTAGCCCAAACCCATGATTTTGAAGCACCTAGAGTACAAGTTGAAATCCCGGAAGATCAAGATGCGGCTCAGCTGATGGACTTTCTGCAGATGCATCAGAATCTTCGAGATCAACAGATGCACACACAACTACTCAATGATCTTGTGGAGCACATGTGGACCCACAATGGAAACCAAGAAGCCAATGCTTGAGTTTGGCACTTAAAATAAATTTTATGTAAACACTATCTATGCTTCGTACCAACATTTGCTATTTACGTACGACAATGGCTTGTATGATCGACATGCATGTATTTGCATGGATTTGAGATATGTGGATGCCGGGGCAGAAATATGAGGGCCCGTCCGGATGCGCCCGCAGACCTGCCCGGGCGGGTCCGCAGACGTATAGGGGGTCGAATTTGCCAAGTCTGGTTGTAGATGCTCTTAAAGTATGAAAACAATGAAAGTATTTAATTGCCATGGAAAAAAAGAAGGAACTTGTTGCCATGGCAGAAAAAATATATTCATTTGCCATGCAACACATATGTAGTTGCCATGGCACACAAAGTATCTTCAGTTGCCATGGCAACATATATTTAGTTGCCCAACAAAAGGGTTGGTTTTACTTGCAATGGCAAAAAAGATTTTTCATTTGCCATGGAATTTGTTTATTGACTTACATTATAGCAAACTTTGGAAAAGTTTTTAATCTTGTCCCATGGCAAAGTTAGAAAATTTTGTTGGGGAACGTAGTAATTTCAAAAAATTCCTACGCACACGCAAGATCATGGTGATGCATAGCAACGAGAGGGGAGAGTGTTGTCCACGTACCCTCGTAGACCGAAAGTGGAAGCGTTAGCACAACGCGGTTGATGTAGTCGTACGTCTTCACGATCCGACCGATCAAGTACCGAACGCACGGCACCTCTGAGTTCAGCACATGTTCAGCCCGATGACATCCCTCGAACTCCGATCCAGCCGAGTGTTGAGGGAGAGTTTCGTCAGCACGACGGCGTGGTGACGATGATGATGTTCTACCGACGCAGAGCTTCGCCTAAGCACCGCTACAGTATTATCGAGGTGGACTATGGTGGAGGGGGGCACCGCACACGACTAAAAGATCAAATCAATTGTTGTGTCTTTTGGGGTGCCCCCTGCCCCAGTATATAAAGGAGCAAGGGGGAAGGTGCGGCCGGCCAGGAGGAGGCGCGCCAGGAGGAGTCCTACTCCCACCGGGAGTAGGACTCCCTCCCTTCCTTGTTGGATTAGGAGAAGGGGGAAAGAGGAGGGAGAGAGGAAGGAAAGGGGGGGCGCCGCCCCCCTCTCCTTGTCCTATTCGGACTAGAGGGGGAGGGGCGCGCGGCCCTGCCCTAGCCGCCTCTCCTCTTCTCCACTAAGGCCCACTATGCCCCCCCCGGGGGGGGGGGGGGTTCCGGTAACCCCTCGGTACTCCCGTAAAATCCCGATTTCACCCGGAACATTTCCGATATCCAAATATAGGCTTCCAATATATCAATCTTCATGTCTCGGCAATTTCGAGACTCCTCGTCATGTCCATGATCACATCCGGGACTCCGAACAACCTTCGGTACATCAAAACTCATAAACTCATAATATAACCGTCATCGAAACTTTAAGCGTGCGGACCCTACGGGTTCGAGAACTATGTAGACATGACCGAGACACGTCTCCGGTCAATAACCAATAGCGGAACCTGGATGCTCATATTGGCTCCCACATATTCTACGAAGATCTTTATCGGTCAGACCGCATAACAACATACGTTGTTCCCTTTGTCATTGGTATGTTACTTGCCCGAGATTCGATCGTCGGTATCTCAATACCTAGTTCAATCTCGTTACCGGCAAGTCTCTTTACTCGTTCCGTAATACATCATTCCGTAACTAACTCATTAGTTGCAATGCTTGCAAGGCTTAAGTGATGTGCATTACCGAGTGGGCCCAGAGATACCTCTCCGACAATCGGAGTGACAAATCCTAATCTCGAAATACGCCAACCCAACAAGTACCTTCGGAGACACCTGTAGAGCACCTTTATAATCACCCAGTTACGTTGTGACGTTTGGTAGCACACAAAGTGTTCCTCCGGTAAACGGGAGTTGCATAATCTCATAGTCATAGGAACATGTATAAGTCATGAAGAAAGCAATAGCAACATACTAAACGATCGAGTGCTAAGCTAACGGAATGGGTCAAGTCAATCACATCATTCTCCTAATGATGTGATCCCATTAATCAAATGACAACTCTTTGTTTATGGCTAGGAAACATAACCATCTTTGATCAACGAGCTAGTCAAGTAGAGGCATACTAGTGACAATCTGTTTGTCTATGTATTCACACATGTATCATGTTTTCGGATAATACAATTCTATCATGAATAATAAATATTTATCATGAAATAAGGAAATAAATAATAACTTTATTATTGCCTCTAGGCATATTTCCTTCAAAATTATTTGCTAAAAACATGGCAACTATGAGAGCTAATTGTAACAGCCACATGGCAAATTATAGGAATATTTTTCTCTCATGCATGGCAAATTTGCAAAAAGAAGTATAATGGTCGCATGGCAAATTTAGTAAAAGTTGTTCTCTCATCCATGGCAAATTTGCAAAAGAAAGTATAATGATCGCACGACAAATTTAGTAAAACTTGTTCTCTCGTACATGAAACACATATGAACAATAATAAAGTCGAACCAAATTTACTTTGTTCAATATGTGTAACATATATATGAATGTGCGAAAAAAGAGAACAACAAAAATTGAGTACTTACTAATTGGTCATGGATTTGAAGGGGAGTAGGCGCAGTATTGCTTTTGATGAGACTATTCTTGATTGAAACTTATTGCCTTTGACTTCACACATGACAATCATTCCTAATTTATTTCTTCTTTAGAGAAGAAACATACTAACATAGTAATCTATTATGAAATTCCATACAACAAGATAGACAATACATGGTGTTAGAACGAATCAAAAGGACATTGGATGATTTTAGCAACACCTAAATTCGTGACAACAATAAGCAATCGACCCAAAAGGATTTGGATTGAAATTGGTACATCGGAGGTTGGCGGCTAGCCTCCTGGATTGAATGGGTGCAGATGCGCGTGCTACCACCGGTTGTCACGAGCTGATGTTGTACCTTACCCCGCGCACCGCTGCGAGCTTCGACACCCGCCGCACCGCCACAACCCACTAGCCCCCACCGCATCACATGCCACCACAACTCGCCACGCTAATGTCGTGCGTCGTATGCTACTGCCCCTGTTTCCATTGCCGCCCTCATCTACGCCACCGTTCGCACCTCGCGTAGATCCCGTCGCACCAAACCACTACATGACGATTCAGTGCCGGATATGGAGGCGGAGGGGAATAGCAGCCCACGGGCCAAGCTCCCACACCTGGCACGGCACCACAACCATCGTCAGCCGCTAGCCCTCACCATACCGTATGGGCCGCCGCCACTCCTCGCACTTATGTTGTGCACCAAATGTTGTGCCCCTCTTCCCATCGCCGCCCTCAGCGGCGTCGGAGATGGAGGTGGAAGTGAAGAGCAGCCCGCGTTCGTGCGGGGCGAGAAATGGCCGGTGGCTTAGAATCGACGCGAGAAATGGATAAGCGTCTCGGGCATTGGGTGGCTACTCTTGTCTCTCTCCCCGGTGGAGACAAAAATGAAGATGCTTGTTGAGCGACTTTCCAGTCAGATGGCGCGGCAACAACCCTGCATTGTGATTCGTGCTTGTAGATCAGACGTGAGGCACAAGGTTCGCTTGAAATTGACACAAATCTGACGTCTGATTTATAGTATTTTCTTTAAAAAAATGCAGGAGTCAACCTACGTATATGGTAGACATGGACCAGTAATCACTCGCGATTGGAATTGCACGAGGTGAGCTCGATAGCCTCGCGAGGCGAACCCTACCCTCCCGCGCCGCCACCCGCGAGGCAGCCGGGGAGGGCATCCAGATCCCCCCGCCGCGAGCCTCCCCTCCTCCTCCCTCGCCGCCGCCAGGGAACGCGGCCGGGCGAAGCCCGACCGACGCCGGCGACGGTGGGGCTCAATCTCCCACCAGCGCGATGGGGCGGTGCGGGCCTCCCGGTCGGGTGCAGGCGCAAAAAGATTTTTCATTTGCCATGGAATTTGTTTGTTGACTTACATTATAGCAAAATTTGAAAAAGTTTTTAATCTTGTCCCATGGCAAAGTTAGAAAAATTATTTGCTAAAAACATGGCAACTATGAGAGCTAATTGTAACAGCCACATGGCAAATTATAGGAATATTTTTCTCTCATGCATGGCAAATTTGCATAAAGAAGTATAATGGTCGCATGGCAAATTTAGTAAAAGTTGTTCTCTCGTCCATGGCAAATTTGCAAAAGAAAGTATAATGATCGCATGACAAATTTAGTAAAACTTGTTCTCTCGTACATGGAACACATATGAACAATAATAAAGTCGAACCAAATTTACTCTGTTCAATATGTGCAACATATATACGAATGTGCGAAAAAAGAGAACAACAAAAATTGAGTACTTACTACTTAGTCATGGATTTGAAGGGGGGTAGGCTCAGTATTGCTTTTGATGAGACTATTCTTGATTGAAACTTATTGCCTTTGACTTCACACATGACAATCATTCCTAATTTATTTCTTCTTTAGAGAACAAACATACTAACATAGCAATCTATTATGAAATTCCATACAACAAGATAGACAATACATGGTGTTAAACGAATCAAAAGGACATTGGAGGATTTTAGCAACACCTAAATGCGTGACAACAATAAGCAATCGACCCAAAAGGATTTGGATTGAAATTGGTACATCAGAGGTTGGCGACTAGTCTCATGGATTGAATGGGTGCAGATGCGCGTGCTACCACCGGTTGTCGCGAGCTGACGCTGTACCTTACCCCGCGCACCGCTGCGAGCTTCGACACCCGCCGCACCGCCACAACCCACTAGCCCCCACCGCATCACGTGCCACCACAACTCGCCATGCTAATGCCGTGCGTCGTATACTACTGCCCCTGTTTCCATTGCCGCCCTCATCTACGCCACCGTTCGCACCTCGCGTAGATCCCGTCGCACCAAACCACTACATGACGATTCAGTGCCGGATATGGAGGCGGAGGGGAATAGCAGCCCACGGGCCAATCTCCGACACCTGGCACGCCACCACAACCATCGTCCGCCGCTAGCCCTCACCATACCGCATGGGCCGCCGCCACTCCTCGCACTTATGCTGTGCACCAAATGTTGTGCCCCTCTTCCCATCGCCGCCCTCAGCGGCGTCGGAGATGGAGGCGGAAGTGAAGAGCAGCCCGCGTTCGTGCGGGGCGAGAAATGGCCGGTGCGTTAGAATCGACGCGAGAAATGGATAAGCGTCTCGGGCATTGGGTGGCTACTCTCGTCTCTCTCCCCAGTGGAGACAGAAATGAAGATGCTTGTTGAGCGACTTTCCAGTCAGATGGCATGGCAACAACCCTGCATTGTGATTCGTGCTTGTAGATCAGACGTGAGGCACAAGGTTTGCTTGAAATTGACACAAATCTGACGTCTGATTTATATTTTTTTTAAATGTATATGGTAGACATGGACCAGTAATCACTCGCGATTGGAATTGCATGAGGTGAGCTCGATAGCCTCGCGAGGCGAACCCTACCCTCCCGCGCCGCCACCCGCGAGGCAGCCGGGGAGGGCATCCAGATCCTCCCGCCGCGAGCCTCCCGTCTTCCTCCCTCGCCGCCGCCAGGGGACGCGGCCGGGCGAAGCCCGACCGGCGCCGGCGACGGTGGGGCTCGATCTCCCTCCAGCGCGATGGGGCGGTGCCGGCCTCCCGGTCGGTGCAGGCGTGTGCTTGCGCAGGGGCGCCGCGGCGTGGCGGTGTGCGGCTCCTGGCGGGCGTGGCGCTGCGTGGACGGCCGCGGGCGATGGCGTGCGCCTCGCGTGGCCGGATTTGGCTGCCAGGCGGCACGGGCCGCGGGGCTACATGGGCGGCGGATGGGGCCGGCTTCGGGCTTCCGGCGGCTGCGGTAGGGTCTTCCACATCACGGCGCGGCGGCGGTCTCTCTTGGCAACGACGGTTCCGGTGACGGCGCAATCCCTCGGGCGGGGCAAATCAGGGAGGTGAGGAGCTAGCGGTGGCGCGGTTACTTGCTGCGGCTAGCGCGATTGCCGCAGCGGGCGTCCTCCCGGCCCAGATCTGGGCCCTTTGGACGCCCTATCTAGGTTCTGGGCGGGCCTGGCTCGGCTCCACCCGCGACGGCTCCGACGGACAGAGGTGCGGCTCATGCGGGGGGTGCGGAGACGGCGGCCGCGCCCACTCCAGTGGGCGACGGGAAGCTTCACGAGCCATTTCAAGCTCGGCCGAGGACCCATGTGGTTCTGGTTTGCTCGTCTTGCTAGCGTCCGGTCAGTGACCGGCCGGGATCGGCGGTGGAGGTTGTCCCCTCCCGCTGGCTGCTGACGTTGCTGCCCCTCCGTTCGCCGGCTGGCTCCCTCTCGGACCCATCGTCCTCGCTTCGGACTCCATGGTGAGGCGGCGGGTGGTGATTCCAAGACCGTGGTAGCGCATGGTGGTGGGCGGCAAGTGTGGTGGAGCGCGATGGATCGGTCGGGGTGGTGGGTGTGTGGCGACGCCGGTGGGCGCCATCGTTCCTTCCTGAAGGGCGCCGGGTATCCACCTCACCCATGCCTCTCCGTGTACCGAGGAAAACCATAGGACCAGTCCGAACCAGTTGATGGGTCGTCCATCGTCCCTTTTTCCTGAAGGTGTTGCTTGGTATGCTAAAATAAAAAAATCCGAAGCAAAGCAAAATTCAGCGGTAACAACCCTAACAGAAAATCCGAAAAAGAGAGGGGCCCACGCGCTAAAGTCGCGCAGAACTCAGAGCAAGTGAGGTGGCCCCCCTCAATTCTCAAATCCTCGCCTCCACCTCTCATCCGCTGGTTCCCCCACCCTGACCTCCTCCGGCGACCGATCGCCGCCGCCATGGGCTCCGACCGCGGGGAGCTCGCGCGCCTCTGCAGCGGCCGCAACTGGTCCAAGGCCATACGCCTCCTCGACTCCATCGTCGCCCGCTCCCCCTCCTCCATCCACGACCTCTGGTACACTACTGCTTCCTCACCTCCCCGATCCGCCCCCACGGGGTCTCTGATCTAGCAGTCTAGGGTTACGGGTTATGACTCGGCGATCCCGAATTTGTCTTTCTCCCCCCTCGCAGCAACCGGGCCTTCTGCTACTTCCAGCTCGAGCTCCACAAGCACGTCGTCAAGGACTGTGACCGCGCGCTGCAGCTCGACCCCGCGCTTCTCCAGGCCTATGTCCTCAAAGGTAGGGACTCTCGCTGCCCCCTATGCATCCTCTCGTTCCTCCCCGTACAGTCGTGGATTTGCCTTGCCTGATCTATGCTTGGGGATCAACTGCCACTGTTAGATGTATTTTGGGTGTCGATAGCCCATCAGATTTTGTTAGTGCAACCTGAATGCCTAGGACTCACTGTTTCCTATGTAATTTCATGATGCCCCATGAACCGAAGAGTGTAGTAGCTTTATGAGCGTGTATCCATCCCATGTCTCTGTTATGCTGTAAGTTGAAGCTTCTAGTTACGATCTCAGAAAATAAACTGTTGCTCATAGGAAAAGGACCTAAGTGTATTCCGACACTTGTCAAACAACGGTAGAGGCGTGGATGCCATTAATGCACAGCTGATTCAAGTATGGTGTAATTACAAAATTTATGTGATGTGAGCCTTGTGTTACATATGCTACTTTCTCTTTCTGCAATTTACTTTCCTTTTCATCCCCGCGCCTTCCCTCTTTGTACCTCTTCCCTGCCACCGTCGAAGCCTCCGAGTCGGAGGTACACCAATGATCAAAAGAACACCTGAATGAAAAAGTTCTTTCTTTTCCAGTGAAGCTTCCGTAGATATCATCTCTATTTCTTTTACATATGGATACCGTTGTTTTGAAGCAAATTTCACCATTAGCTTTTACATTATTATCATTTTTAATCAGGCAAGGCACTGTGCGCATTGGGGAAAAATGAGGAAGCTTTGGTTGCTTGGGAGCAAGGACATGAGATTGCTGTCCGTGACACAATTGACCTGAAACAGTTGCTGGAATTGGAAGAATTAGTTTCTTCTGTTAAAATTTATGAGACGGTTGAGTGTGAAGACGTTGTGGATGCATCACCATGTGATACCAAAGTTGTTATCTCAGAAGATCGTTTTATCAACACGTCATTCACTGCAGCTACAACTGATACAAAAACTGTTGTGTGTGAAGAGAACTCTGCAAATTCCAAATCTTCATCAAATAGTGATGCACTGTTACCTAACAACGATAAAGACCATAAAGATTCTGTCAGTTCAGCAAAAGACACCACAGTGCCACATCAAACTCCCAAGAAACAGCCAAAGACAGATAAGAAAAACAAAGCAAAAGTTAAAAAAGAAACAAATGGCCAGGCTGAAGATGTGGAGGAGAGAAGAAGTTCCGATGAAACCATAACACTAGATCAAGCACTGTTTGCTACAAAAGTTTCAAAATCATCCAAATCAATAAGTTTGGATTTTCGACTTTCGCGAGGCATTGCACAGGTATTTTAGATGGACTTGCGTTATTCATATCTTGACCATTATCACTGAGCTACATCTTTTCAGGTAAACGAAGGAAGGTACGACCAAGCAATATCCATTTTTGATCAGGTGTTGTTTTGGTCTATTATCAGTTTTTCTCGCTTATTCTCTCTAATCAGAAAAGGAACCTGACAATCTGCACTTACATTTGCAGATACTGCGGGAAACTCCAACTTATCCAGAGGCACTAATTGGGAGAGGTACAGCATATGCATTTCAAAGAGAACTGGACTCTGCTATTTCTGACTTCACCAAGGTAGAACTTTTAAATTCAGATCTTCCCCTTTACTTTCGTGT
The DNA here is from genome assembly GCF_018294505.1 of Triticum aestivum. Lineage (NCBI taxonomy): Eukaryota > Viridiplantae > Streptophyta > Magnoliopsida > Poales > Poaceae > Triticum > Triticum aestivum. Next base: position 320,128,277 of record NC_057799.1, read on the forward strand.
GAAATGACCTTACGATCTTACTCTAATGGCAGGCTATACAATCAAATCCATCAGCTGGGGAGGCGTGGAAGCGGCGGGGACAAGCTCGCGCTGCTTTAGGAGAGTTTGTCGAGGCAAGCTTGCTATATTTGTGTAAACTTCAAAACTAATATGGGTCAAGTCGATAAAGACAGATTATATTTCAGAAAACTCTGATATTGTATGGTAGTAGTCGCATTGTAAGAGCAATACGTTAACAAACATGAAGCTATATTCTATTTTATATTGTTATTCCTTTTCTTTTCAGGCTATTGACGACTTGACTAAAGCATTGGAATTTGAACCAAATTCTCCTGATATTTTACATGAAAGGGGTACCTACAGCCAAATCTCATCTTGCCTAATGTCATTTCTCATATATCTTTTGATGAAAACGAAAGGCCAGGAGGACTCCATGATCAATTCGTGCTGCCTTGCATTTTAGTAGTAAAGTGTTATAGGTAGGTTGTTAGAGCACACTCTTGTATTCTGATACCACATACTGGCTCATGGTAGGAATTGTGAACTTCAAATTCAAGGACTACAATTCCGCAGTCGAAGATCTCTCAACATGTGTGAAGCGTGACAAGAAAAACAGTTCTGCACACACTTACTTGGTAAGTAAATGTTTTTACCCCTTGTCCACAAACTCCATCCTTCCAAGAATCAAACGGAAATCTTTTCCTTTGCATCAAATTGGCACTTTCTTTGGTGTAAAAAGATGTACTTTCACTATTGGATCCTACTTTGGGTTTAATTTTAGAGTCAACGGTGTTCCTTCTGTACAAACCCTTTCCTTTGTACCTTCGCAATTTGAATTTCATTCCAAGCTAAATTCCATGTTTGAATTGCCTTAGGGTTTGAGTAAACAATATTTGATAAGTCCTTGAGGAATTGTTTTCCTCATGAACACATAGTAATGCAACAATATTTGAATTTTAGTCAGTTCTGAGACGATAACCAATCTTGCTTGCTTCTGCACTCTTAAGTGGCATGCAAGAGAATGCAAAATTTCAGATATTTGAATGAATGAGCCATTAGGTATTTGCTTCTATGAAGATTCTTTTGCTTTGCTGCTACTTTTGGAGTAACAATCTTTGTATTACCGTAGGGTCTTACTCTTTCAGCAGTTGGAGAGTACAAACGTGCTGAAGACGAGCATCTCCTTGGCATAAAATACGATGGGAGTTTTCTGGACAGCTGGGCTCACCTTTCTCAGGTTTATTCCATGATCCTAGAGATCTGTGTGCAATTTCCATGCCTTCTACTCCCTCCGTTTCTAAATTTAAGTCTTTTTAGAGATTCCAATATGGACTAGATACGGATGTATATAGACATACTTTAGAGTGTAGATTCACTCATTTTGCTCCGTATGTAGTCCATATTGGGATCTCTAGGAACGGAGGGAGTATATTTCATTTTGTAGGGGTTATAGCTATACTGTTTAAGATCGCTAGTACTTCCTCCGTAAAGAAATATAAGACCTTTTAGATCACTACTTACAGAGGGAATAGTTTGTAATTTCGTTACTGCATGTGGTAAATTCAGCTGTCGACGTAACCCTACTTATGTTAAAACTACTTGCACACGATAATTCAACTTACATGTTAGATTACTTGGTTTGCATTATTCTGAAAAGTTGCCAAATTACTGATCTAAGATTGGTCTTCTCTGTAACTTAGCAACTACATGAAATAATTCATCATGCTATAGGTAAGTGTTGTAGAAGAGTCTGGCAGTTGTCCTAGGTAAAATCCAGTAAACAGTAGTGTTACTCAAGAATCTAGTCTAAGCACGACTCTTGTTTTAGAAGAGGGGTCACATATACAGTCTTCAGGTACCTTAAATGGGCTTTATCATAGCTATTTAACTTTCTGTAACAAAGCTTATGTTTGTGTTCTGTATTATACCAGAAGCACATTTGTTCTTTGGTAAGGAGCTGATTAATTGCCACTCTGTGGTGTCTTCTGTTGTAGCTTTATCTTGATTTGGCTTATCCAGAGAAGATGTTGGATAACCTCGAGAAAGTTCTTCAAATTGACTCGAGGTGAATTTCAGTGTTCATTATTGTTCATCTTCTGCCTAACTGGATTATTTATTTTCTTTACTCAATTATTTTACTTTCCTACTAGGTTTTCAAAAGCATACCATCTACGTGGAATTCTCTACCATGGAATGGGTAGGCATAGGTAATTCCTTTTTGCTGATACTTATATCTTTATGTTAATATGTTATATAATCTGTGACATATAGATGCCCCCTCTGCCCACCAACATGTGGTGCTGTTAAACTGAAGAAATGTGTTAAGTTGTACAACCTCCGTCCCAAATTATTTGTCTTAGATTTGTCTAGATACGGATGTATCTACAACGTGTCTAGATACATTTGTATCTAGACAAATCTAAGACAAGTAATTTGGGATGGAGGGAGTACTACATGTCGTCGTACATACATCTACATGTTAATGTCTGAGTTAATTCTCTTAACACTTTTGTAGTTGTGTTGTCTGTTTATGGCATACATCTGCTTCTTCGGGTATAGTTACTATAGTTTCATCATAATTTATTGAAAAATAGTCATATTTAGTTTTGTCTGCATACTTTTGGATGTTGATATGTGAGCAGGTAAAATATGATGAATGTCATTTTCAAAGTGTTTGGTATCCAGTAGATTAGTAGGGACAAAGTGACTCACGGTGTGTTGGGAGCATGAGCTGGGTTTAGACACCACCATATTTGATTTTTGTATACAAGGATAATGAGGTTTATCTTCAATTCTGAACCTCTACTATGATAAAGCAAGAATTGAAAAAATATTTGTGCTATAAACAATGGACTCCTACTACCTAATACATGAGCGAGTTGTTCCTGCAGATAGATTGTTTTCTTTGTTAGTGGTAATGACTACAGTGTTTTCAGCTCAAACTGGTAGCTTGCCAATGTCACTCTTAACCCAACTTTGGTTTTGCAGGAGTGCTATTAAAGAGTTATCAACTGCTTTGACACTTGATGCTTCAAGTATTGAGTGCCTATACCTGCGTGCCTCTTGCCATCATGCGATTGGAGAATATAAGGCTGCGGTACGTTGCCTTCTTGTTTAATGAACTAGTGAATTATAATTACTAGCACAATGCCGATGCGTTGCTTTGAAGCCATAAAAAGACGAGTAGTTAGGTCACTGGCTTAGGAGATCATCGAAAGACGTTGGCATTAGAGAATCTTAAGCGACCATAGTAGGTCCTTTGCAAGATTTGAAGTGAGACAGCATTTCGAATTTTGAAACACAGGATAGACGTTAGTAAGTTGTCTGCACATGGTCATGGACCGGATAGGAGGACGAGGCTTATCTCCGTTTTGGAACTACAATTTGTCCGCTCTTATGCTATGATATATAACTGGAGGAATTGGTTGGGAGAACAAAACCAAGAGCGTAATTTCGAGTTAGAGTCTCATTTCTGCATTTGTCATTAGTGCCTTTTACAAGAGGGTTGGTTGATCTTACATGAAGTAAATGTACATTTGTTTATTTACATCTTTTGGAAGGTTGCTTGTCCGCATGTGGATAGGAGTGCATTTATTTATTTATTATACAAGGTTGTTGGTCCCACATATGAACTCACCACCAACTCCAACCTTTATAGGTATATATAATATAATATATAGGTAGGACCGTAGGAAGGATACTTTATTAGAACTACTAAGATTCTTGCTGAGCTGATTTCATCTGCATCTTTTTCTTTTCCATATGTTACTGCTCTTCTGAATTCCTAGTTTTATTCATGGACAGCAGCAAATTTAAGACTGTTTATTATTTTATTCCTGATGTCCACATCTTTTTCCATTCAAGATCAAAGATTATGATGACGTACTCGATCTGGAGCTTGATTCCATGGATAAGTTTGTGCTGCAATGTTTAGCCTTCTATCAGGTACACAATTTCTTCCTTCTCATTTGCTGTTCTTAATATCAGAACACATAACCATACTCTGATCTGAAAATCTGCAAGCCATGTAAAATGTCAACATGTGAAAGAACATATGTTTTGTTCCAACTAGTACAAAAGCTTCAGCCCCATCCTTCCCTTTCTGAAATCCACATAAGATAACACAGCTATTACTTATCACTAACTTGTCAGGCTAAAAATTGCAGGATTTGAAAGGGGAAGGGGTATAAAATTTTACAAACCTTCCTTATCTGTTAAGTTGAAGTCTGTCGAGAGTAATATTCTACCACTAACAACTCATGTATTGTTAGACCTACCAAATTTCCTATCTAGGATTTTATTTACCAGTCCTTTATATTCCAACGTGTCAACCGTCAAATGCTTTGGCAATTTCCCCGGGTCGGATAAAGCGAGAATTTGAACTAGACCTGTCAATCATTCATTATCTTTCGTAGTAATAATATATCGGGGTTTCGAATGAAAGTTTGGTATATTGACTATACAACATTAAGTAAAATATGTCTGACTGATTGGCGTGGCGGGCCACATGAATGGAGCCATACCCAATCAAAAAAGTATATATTATCCGAACGCATTTCAAGTAGATTGTACTAAAACCTGCCCTGCTATCCTTTTTGCTTTTCCAGCGATATTTACATATGTGGGCCTCTTTGTTTTTTAGAAATCTAACTTTTAGGAATCGTACCTATAGAGGTATTTGATCTGTAGGACTATTAGTAACCTTATGAAATTTTCCTATGGGCCACTATGCACTCAGTTCCTATGGTGTAATTTAATGCCCTTTGGTTGATTATATGCCACTTTCTAGGATTGGAGAAGGCTAGGCATGCCATTGTAATCCTGCACATTTAGCATCCTGCAAACCAAAGACTTGTAACATTGAATCCAAAACCACAGTGTCTGTTAAGTCATCATTCAGTTTTACAAGGTCAACCTTCTGTTTGTGTAGATTGTAAATATTTATTTGTAGGTATACTTAGCTGCCATTCTCTTGCAACAACTAGGATAGTGCACTATTGGTATTTTTCTAATGCCTGGTTCAGCTCCAGCAGCTTTTATCAAATGCAAATGTTGTGGCTCTTGGGAAGGTTTTAATATTTACTGACTTGCCTTATGCTCCTTTATATTTGTATATGCTGACCATGATTTTCTTATGTGCTACTTCTTGCAGAAGGAAATTGCTCTGTACACTGCTTCTAAGGCGAATTTAGAGTTCTCTCAGTTCAACATTGATGATGATGTTGATCCACTATTCAAGGTTAACTTCATCTTCAAATCTATCTTACTATAATCTTTGTGGTGCATCAATTAAACTTCTTTATGGCAATAGGAATATTGGTGCAAACGACTGCACCCAAAAAATGTGGCCGAAAAGGTATATCGCCAACCACCATTACGGATCTCACTTAGAAGTGGGCGTCTTAATAAGCAAGACTTCAAGTTCACAAAGCATCAAACTAGTCTTCTCCTAGCCGCAGATTCAATTGGGAAGAAGATTCAGTATAATTGCCGCGGCTTCTTGCCGAATCAACGCCAGGTATCCTTCCTGGAATTTCTGCAGATTCTGCATTGCTGCTTCATCATCAAAATGCTGTTTAAATGTTTAACTTATCTGAGATAGTGAGATGGATGTTCGTAGTGCATCATGACCTCCTTCCTATGCCTTTTGAATCACTAACATTGTCAATTAAGCGGAGTACAATTTTCTTCGAATTGAATGTGACGTTCTTGAAGAGGTTGATGCCAACTGATGGTAAACATTCTGATGAATGTTAAAGAGGGAGTACTTTGTGATACCTCCCATTTCTTTTTTGTGATGTATATACGAGAAATACATAGAACATTCTTGTTGGCAGTATCGATCGAAGATAAATATGCCTTGATTATAGAACATACAAAGCTATGCCTGTTGTTTGGTGTTTGCAGAGGTTGGCTACCGGTGCACTTGATTACTCTTTTTTCTGCTGTACTTTTTTGTCATAGTTCATATTTTCAGAATTTGATCAAAGCGGCCTTGTTTCATTAGAGTGTGGGGTCAGCTGTTTGATATTTGCACAAATCAGATCATTCTGTTATTTCAGTTCTCCATCCTCGTTTTATAGTTTCTAAATTCATTCGTCGGAGTGTTCCATATGACCATATCCTGATGCTTTGCTTTGTCATCGTTCTATTTACTGAGGCTATATTTTCCTTTTGTAGTACCGCATGGCTGGCTTAGCTGCTATTGAGATTGCTCAGAAAGTTTCCAAGGCTTGGCGCTTTCTGAGAAATCCGAAGAACAGTGCAAAGTTAGTTAGGAGAAGGGATAAGCATAACATGAGCGTAAACAGGGGAGGTTACTGTAGCACCAGTACTTTATCCGCTGGATCTCCAACATCTAGTCCAAGTGAGGAAAGGGTTTCGTCAGGGATTTCTCTGTCCTGGCAGGATGTCTATAATATTGCTGTCAAGTGGAGACAGATTTCTGAACCTTGTGATCCAGTTGTTTGGGTCAATAAGCTAAGGTGAGCTAAATACTTGCACGAGGAGTGATCTGTTAAACCATTTTCTTGCTTAACTTCTTTTGTGATGTACCAGTGAAGAGTTCAATTCTGGTTTTGGTTCTCACACCCCATTGCTTCTTGGTCAAGCGAAAATTGTTCGCTACTATCCATATTACCTAAGGTTTGTAGACACTCATGATGTTTTACTTTGCTGTTTGGTTATTTGTGGTCAGCCCCTGATAGTCCTAGCTTATTTTCTTTTACATGACAGAACTTTGGAAGCTGCGAAAACCATTATGCTTGACTTGAAGTATGTCAATAATGCAGAGGATCGTGCAATTTTCCTTACAGATATTGAGAAGTTGAAAAAAGTAAGCTGCACAATAATATGTTTTGAGTGCCATGAGTGCACAACCTTATCAATATTTATCCTTTATGTGAAGTTTTGGCTCATATGCTAATTAGAAGTCAAGCAAACTAATTATCTTTTAGTTGTATAATATGTCACATTGGAACTAGTGGAGGATTGCAAGAGAGAAAGAAGGTTGTGTAACTCCATTACATCTATATCTAAACAAATAAGCAAAATTGTGATCCCCAATCAGCTCTAAAATCTCAAGTATAGATTTTCGTTTGGATAAATTTTCAGTAGGTACCTAGGAGTTGATTGATTCTAATATTATGCTTTGTTTGTCATGGCTTTCTTCCGCCTTTGATGGTTCAAGTGAAGCTTACTATACTATGTTCGCAAACTAACCAGTATTTTCATGATAATAAAACCTACAGATAGAAGTTGCCTCATCATGCTCAGATTTGTACAATGTAGTTGGTGAGACCTATTGGGTTGCTACTAGATGTGATAGTATTGCGTTTCAGGGGTAAGTTGCTTGTCTTTATTCATCATAGTCCCCGTGCCAAACTGCAGCGAAGTATTGTAATGAGCATCATATCTTGTGCTTATTTAATAACATAGCATAACCTCTTTCAGGAGGCGTCTTGAAGGGACAAGGATAACTACTCAAAATGTGTAAGCTGTCTGGACACTTTTTCTTTGCTATACCTTCCTGCTGTCCTGCTCACTTGTGATCATGGCATTACAGGGGTAAGACAGGATTTGACTTCGCCATACGAACTCCTTGTACACCATCTAGATGGGAGGAATACCAGGAAGAAATGACCGCAGCTTGGGAGGTACAGTTTAGATTTCTTCTTCTGCTTGTTGGTCGCTGGTTCTTTAGTTAGCAGTACCAAATTGCTTCTGAATATGTTGTATCCTGCGATGCTACAATTTTTGGAGGACCTGTTACTTCACATCAGTTGCAATGGAAAGAGTAAGTTATAATAGACCACATTTGCTTCTAATGATGCTTCTGCAGGCCATTTGCGAGGCGTATTGTAGCGACCCAAACCCTACGCGTGACTCCAATGCACTTGATGCTGTGAAGGCGGCAATATTACGCATGACATATTACTGGTACCAGTCATAACTTGCAACTCTCGTCTGTTTCTCTGCCGCCAAGTGCCAATTGATTTGGGGTAACTTGCAGGTACAACTTCATGCCACTCTCGAGAGGATCATCGGTTGTAGGTTATGTGGTGCTGCTCGGCTTGTTCCTGGCAGCAAGCATGGATGTGACAGCAAGCATCCCGCCAGGCGTTCAGGTCGACTGGGAGGCGATCCTGTCCCCAGATCCTGGCACATTTGTGGACGCCGTTAAGCCCTGGCTGTACCCATCTGTAAAAATGAGCAAGAGCCTGAAAGATTATGCGGATGTCAGCGTTGCTTTCGGCACGACAGGATCGGTCGTAGCGGCCTTGACTTCTGCCGACACATAAGTTATGAATGGTTTCACAAATGATACAGGTTGCTTTGGTTGTTTCAATTATTTTCTTTGTTTCACCTTGCATAAATTCTAGCAGTGCAGTTTGCTTTCGACTTGCAGTTTAAATTATATGCTGCAATGTTGTAACTTGAACAATAAACTTATTTATTTTCCATTGGGACAATTGTTCTTTGTAAGTTGTAACAAATAATGTATGGAACATTTGCTTACCTAAAGGATGTTTATTATTTCTAGTTGTATTATCAATGATCTGTTGCATATTGCATATATGGAACTGAGGTCAAGTTTTGTTAAACTACAAGGAGGATGCAAACCTCACACACTGGCGCATGAATGCGTACGGTCTTGCTGAAACACAAACAAAATGTAGGTAAATCCGCTGTCTATCACAGAGTTTGCAACTGAAGGGGCTCATGCTTGCATGAGGGTGAAATTCAGATGATTACTGGTCTTAAGCGGTAGCAGGGGTTCGCAGGTAGGACCAGCAAGGCTCCTGCACATAGTTACTACATCTCCATCTCTTATTCGATTTCATGGCAACAATCACCACCTTATCTGCTAGTGTTGATGGTGGAACACTTGACAAATGAGCTGAGGAGGCGAGGAAGAAGGTTAGAGGCCATGAGAACTGACAAGGAGGAGAGGAGTAAGGAGGCGGCAGCCAGGGATGGAGGAGCACAACCGCAGGTGAAATTACAGTTTGTCCAATGTCAAACTGAAAGTGAGGGATTCCCCAATGGGGACATGGAGAAGGGTAAGATGGTGCCTGGCTTGATGGCTAGCAACAGGAAGCCTGTATCTCATGCGGCTGCACACAGGCTCGAGGAGACGCTGCATTGGGAAAAACCACCAGAGGGCTGGGCAAAATTAAACGTTGATGGAAGCTTTGTAGGCTTGTAGTGGCTACTGGACAGGCGGGAAGCAACATGGTACTGCGAGGTCATGATGGCTCAATCTTCTTCACAGCCTACAGGGAGTTCCATGCCCGCGAGTGGAGTGAATTGCAAAAAACCACCATATTTGAGGCATTGTGTGCGGAAAACCACCAGGTCACTAATGTTTTGCAAAAATCACCGCGGATTCGGTAAACATTTTGCAAATAGCACTGATCAGGTGATTTGGCTCATTTGATCACTTTCTGACAAGTGGGACCAGATTGTAGGAGCTGACTTGGTAAAGTTTTGACAGACACACCCCTGAATTGTAAAAAGAAAAATCAATCAGACCCTCCTCCCCACTGCCTCGATCCCATCTGGATCGGCAGAGGCCCCGAGCTGCCCAACTCCCGCGCCACTCCGGCGCTACCCCTTGCGTCCTCTACCCCGCCGGCGAGCCACCGCGTCGCGGCCCTCTTTCTCCTTACCCGCCGCTCTCGCCCGATGACGCGGGCGTGCGTGCGGTCCATGCGGCGCGCAGCAAGCCCAAGGATGTCGGCCGCGCTGTGGATGCGCTAGGGATCCTCGAGCGTGTCGGCCGCGCTGGGGATGCCGGCGACGAGAGAGACACCAAGGAAGTCGTGCAAGATGAGCTGTGTCTGCATCTGGCCGCGAGCGGGCGAGCTCCAGAGCATATCAATTCTTCCCCTGTTCTCTTCTAAGTACTTTCTATTGATTTGAACCACACACGTGTGTGCACACTCATGCGCACTTGTTGAAGCTCCTGGTCGGCCGCAATCTCGGCTCGCGCTGCTTGCCGGAGCATCGTCTCCCGGTCAAACCCAAGCCGCTCCGGCTGAGACGGGAGGCAGTGCAGCTTCCTGTTCTATTGCCTCGTCGCCGGCGAGCAGGGGCAGAGCAGGCTACCGCGGCGGCCAGAGGCTAGGACTGGATGGACAAGCGCCGGTGAGCCTCCCGGTGGCGACGCTCCACAAGTTCGCCGCCGTCGTCGAGCTGCAGATCGCGCAATTGCGCGCGGGATAAGCGGTACACCTCCAGCACGCACTGGGTCACGACCGTGCTGCGGGGTTCCTTGAGGACGAGTTCCACGACGGGGTACCGGTGCTCAGGCGTGTGACGGTAGTTGACGGAAACGACCACGGCGGCCGGCTCACTGCAAAAGCGGCGGCACATAGCGTCCGGGGGCATGGATGCTGTAGAGGGCAGGAGACGGGAGAAGGAGGGGATGTGCGGCTTGGTCTGCAGCAGGCGGCGAGCACTGCGTGGTGGTGGAGATGAAAGGTGGCGGCGCGGTGGCTCGCCGGTGAGGCAGCATGCCGCCGGCTGAGCGGGCGGAGCGGCCACGGAGGCGGCCTGCAGGCAGCGAACGGAGGGAGGGGTTGATTGCTTTTTCTTTTTAGATCTAAGGGTGTGTGTGTAAATGTTATGCCAAGTCAGCTCCTTACAATCTGGTCCCACTTGTTAGAAAGTGATCAAATGAGCCAAATCACCCGATCAGTGCTATTTGCAAAATGTTTACCGAATTCGCGGTGATTTTTGCAAAAGATTAGTGACCTGGTGGTTTTTCGCAAACGATGCCCCAAATGTGGTGGTTTTTTGCAATTCACTCCCGCGAGTGTGCGCTTGGTGAGCTGGAGGCTCGCCGTGAGGGTCTGGAGCTTGCGATTCACAGGACTCCGGTGTCCCTAGTGGTTGAGCTGGACTGCTCGGAGGCAGTGGCGGTGATCAATGTGACATCCGGTGACCGCTCGAGGTACATGGTGCACGTGCGAG
>NC_057799.1:321085288-321094379 GCF_018294505.1 Triticum aestivum
GGAGGCGCGACGATCGCCGGGCCGGCCACTGCGGCCAGTAGGGGGTGATGGCGGGCGGCGGCTGACCGGGCCAGTGGTGGTGTAGAGGCCCGATCGGCGCCGTGGTGGCCGCGTACCAGGGCAGGGCGGCTGGCCCGGTCGTGGCGGCCGGCGGCAAGGGCGGGGGCTGCCCGTAAGGCCCGGCCAGGTAGAGGCGGATGCCCTGGACGGCGGTGACGAGGTCATTAAGGACCCCAGTGATCTCTGCTGGGGAGTAGACGGCGGCAGGTGGCGCGGTGACGGGCAGCGACTGGCCGGTGGAGGCCCCCGCAGAGGAGCCGAGCGGCGCGGTGGAGAGGGCGGCGGCGGCGGACAGCGGCAAGGTGGGCAGCGGCGGGGTGGGTGGTGGAGCAGACATGATCGGACCCAAGCTACCTGATACCAAGGTGTTAGGAGCTAGGGTTCTGCCGGTTCTAGGGCGGAGATTGTAGGGGAAGGACGGAGGAGGACGAGGACGAGGATGAGGGCGCGGCGGCCGGCGGCTGGGCGCCGTCCTTGCGTGGTGGAGAAGAGGCGGCGGCGGCGCAAGAGGCAGCTAGGGTTAGGTCTCCCGGCTCCCTAAGGGAAGCCGAGCAAATAATGATTGCTTCTTGCTTGATTAGATTGATACATCCCCTCTCCTTATATAGAGAGGTTTACTTGACTCCTAAGCAAACGATCCTAATAACGATAAGATAATTGGGCTAAGCCCCTAATAACGATAAGATAACTTGGGCCACAACCCACTGGGCTAAGCCCCTAATATGCCGGTCATAACATGTGTATTGTCAGGAGAGTCACCAAAACTTTTTGTCTTCTATGAATAGCTGAATAAATTCCCCATGCCTCTGTTTTGCTATATAGAGCTCTAGACGTACATATATTTGTATGAGTTCTCTAGCTGGTTCCTGAACTTAGAGCTTTCATCTGTGATTTGATTATTAAATGGTTGCTGTTGCTACCAAATTGCCACGTTTTTGGCGTAGTTACTACAACATACCTTGCCTGTCTCCACTATGCTCATGTAATTTTGCTCATTTTGTTCAGGGAAATGTGGTGCTATGTGGCCTACGGAATGGGAGCATAGTCCCTGTGGATGTGCGGGAAAGGCACAGTAATCACCCTACTGGTCGATCTTCACCTAGCACTGCTAGGGGGACAGTTCCCATGCTGTCTGCAAGGCATAATGGCAGAGGGAGAAACCAGGTAAATACCACTATTAGCACACAGTGTGTTTAATGTAGCCATCAAAAGTTACCATCTCAGCATTGTTCAAGTTTTTTTTTTTTGTACTTTGACATATCACTAGAATAAAATGATATTTTGAATGCCTAACTAGGCAATTCAGCCCTACAATGAATGTATCATATGATTGTGGTTTGGGAATAAAAATCCTTGCAGGCTGATAAGGCAAAATCATCTAGGGTTATCTCTATGCCTTCAGCAGTTTGCAGGTAACCATTATTATTCTTGGCTTGCTGACACTCTAGTTTGGACATGGTCAAGTTTCTTGGTGCTAAAAATTGATATTGTTACCCAGCCTGGTTTCTCTGTCGTCGGATGAACACTACTTCTTAGGGAGCTCCATGGATGGATCGGTAAGCTCGTTCTTAATCATTTTTTGTGGTATCAATGAATGAGTAGATGTGCTCAAATTTTCACAGGATTTATTTGCCACTAACTATAATATTTTCTTAAAACTCAGTGCAATTTAACAAGATGATTTTTTTGCGGGGGTAACAAGATGTTAACTGCAGTAATAGATAAAATGAGGCTGAGAGTAGCCCCCCGACACATTATTTTAAGATAGTGAGAATACAAGATACACTGGTTTATTTGCCCCGTGAAATAAATCAATGAGATTTAGTCCTCCCCAAAGGGGTTATTGCCCAGTTCCCAGATGTTAACTAATACTCCCTCCGTCCCAAAATAACTGTCTCAACTTTAGTACAACTTTGTACTAAAGTTAGTACTCCCTCCCTCCCATTATCTAAGGCGTCTTAGTTTTTCTAAAAAATCCCAAAATCTAAGGCGCTTTAGCTCTCTTGTACGGTTAGACTGCCACGATTTTTCCTCACCTACTTTCTCTCGTACGGTTAGCTATCGAACCAACTATTTTTGAGCGCATGAGAGGTGTTGAGGCTGGAAAACTGGATCTGTCAAATGGGTAGTTAGAGGAGATCGTGGAGTCTTTTCGCATGCAACTGTACGACTCAGAAACCACCACTATGCGTTAATTCTCGTGCAAAACACTTAGGTGCCTAATATAATGGGAAGGAGGGAGTACAAAGTTGAGACCCTTATTTTGGGACGGAGAGAGTATTAGTTAAAGTTTCATGTATTAGCAGCATAATGAGTTAAAAAGTCTACATGTTTCCTGCATCTTCATTACAAATATTAGCAGCATAATGAGTAGACGCTTTATTGTATGCAGCGAATTTCAAATTGATACAATTTCAGCATTTTGGGACAGATAAATTATACAGTATTATTTAAAATGAATTATAATTCTGTCTTATCTGAAATTAACAGAGCATTATGCTTCTCTGAGATGGTAACAAATGTTTCATGCAGCAGCTTGACTTTTGTGTTTTCTGTTGTACAGATCAAGCTATTTGATCTCCGTCTCATTCAGAAGGGGGCTATACAGTCTTATGCAGGGCATGTGAATTCACACAATAATTTACCACTTGTTGTTGATCCATCTGAAACCCTACTTATGTCAGGTAAATTTATTATTGGTTCTAGGCATCATTGTGGTTGTTTTTGTCATATACTGCTACAAAGAATGTGTTTTGAGGTTACCTATCGAAACTGAACGTGTTTTTTTGGATCGATAAAAACATTTCGATGTATTATTTGCATTTTCACTCGAGTGCCTCACTTCATACTCCAGTTTGTGAGCATTAGACTTAAATTCGATAAATGTCAGCAGCTATGCTTGTTCATGCAGTGTGCCAGTAACAGATGCATTGGTATTAACAAGATCCCCACTCTGTATGATATACAAGTGTAAGAGGGCTTTGGCATTCCTGGAATTATTACAACATCGAATCATGAGTTTGCGAAAGCTAAATTTCGAGAAAACTATGCTGTTACTAGCTGGTTCATGTTTACTTTATTAGGCTATACAGGACAATGAACAACATAGTGACATCTTTATGAACGTGCATGGCTATAACATTCCTGGCAAATTGCCATTTTCAGCAAATCCTTATTCTTGGCAGGTGGGGAGGACTGTACCGTCCGTATTTGGAGCATCAAAACAGGCGAGCAAATATTTGCCAAGAGTGTGGCTGACACTCTCTTCACTGCACTTTGCTGGCCAGAAAGCAACCTTAACTTGGATGGTTCTTCTTCGCTGTTTGATCTAAACCACAGTTGGGGGGCTTGGATGGGATCACGTGATGGCCTGTTCTACATGCATGGTACTTAAACTGGCTGTGCACTGATACAAACTCTGGAGCGGACGGATGCAATTACTGCTTTTTCTTGGGGAAGACGCATCGAAGACGATTGATCCTGTTGGTTCACCGAAAAGTGTGCTCAAGCTGGTGTCGCTGGAGAGATCTCAGCCGTCGTAGTTGATCCTGTTGTTTCTGGAAGCGAGGGTTAGTTATATGGGATCTGCTCCTCATAGAGTAATAGTGATGATGATCATGTTGTTTCTCTTAGTGATAGGTAAGTCACCTGTCTAGTTGGGTATCTGAGTTACCTTAGGAAAGCAGACCATATTGTATCATATGCTTTTTTTAGCATCGCTAGTTAGTCAGCAATGTGATATTTTCTGCAATGCTAGCAAACAAACATATTTCTGAACTCTGTTTGTATTCTAGCATCATATATTCATATTAGCAAACACTGCTTCGGAGGTATTGGTACACCATTCCAGATCTTTTTTATCACACAAAACTGGTGCAACATTTTATTCAGCTCTTCCTACTTGCTACTAGCTACACCCAGGCATGTTCAGGGTATGTTGCTTGGTACTGTCTACATTTACAGCACTTCATCTCTCAAACTTCCAGTTCCATGTTCAAGTTAAACCTAACGAGCTTTATAAATTCTCAACAGATAAGGTCGCCCTCTTTGCTGTTTGTCGCCAGTTCCAATCTTTCCCACTTTGTTCGGAGCGTGATGAACAGGAGAACGGCATTCTGGCAAAGGAGACCGCATATCTGACCCATCCACAACCCCTGAAACAGGTAATTGCACATGATCAGTGAGGAGAACAGTAGTTTGTACTTTGTAGCGGTGGTTTGTGCACAACAAACATGCCTGAGATCGATGCTGAATTTCAGAAAGACATGTCTGTACCTTAGTATGAAAGCCAAGCTTGAATCCAAGTAGGAGAGACAATGGCAAGCCTATTATGTAGAAGGCCACCAAGTTGGTCCATGCGACCAGGTGCTGCCAACCACAGCCTCTTGAAACCCCTACAAGTTTATCCACAGGTTACTGCCAAATGACCTTCACCTGAAACAATAAGGCTGAAACACTTTTAGAGAGATCCATTGAACTAACCTGACAGGACTCCCTGCGTGGAGTCCAGCACCACTGACCCAATGAGAAATGGAGTCATCGAAGCGAATGCACTTATCACTGCCTCACTCTTGCTGAACAGCCCGGCCCACAAATTATGGCCAAGACCTAGGAGCAGAAGAAATGTCACTCCCAGGAGTAGGGAGAGCGCGAGCGTCACCTTGAGTGCCTTCTTTGCCTTGTCAATATTACCTGCTCCCAGCTCATTCGATACCCTTGTGCTGTTGAAATGAAACAGCACTTTTTAAGTCAGCATTGTCAACTTAATCTTCTTAAAAGGATATTTTTTTTCTTTTTGTTGCAAAATCCTCAAGGGTTGATGACATGGGTGTCATCAGTTATCGTAGCAGTATTACCTGATGGCAGCAGCGAACCCGTAGGTGATCATGTATGAAATTGATTCCGTGTTTGCACTGTCAGGTTGCATCACACTGATGTTAGCATTTTATGGACACATAAACATGATCTTCAGTACTCAATATGAAGGGAGAGAAAGATAGTTACCACATCGCAATAATAGAAGTGCTCATTTGAGAATCTGGCATCAGCCCAGCAAGCAACACCAATATCTCAAACGCCCAGTACTCAAAGCTGCCATTTGTAGGTAACCATCATATATTCTCAGTATGGGGTTATATTAAGAGGCGATCAATGAATGGATCTGGGATCGTCGTAAGTGTACTAACCACACCATCATTGCAGAGGGAACAGCTAACTTGAGGCCGGGCAGCACGTACTGAAACGCTTCTGTTGAAAATCCCCCCCAGGTCTGCTTGAATCTCGTCGACAACATCACATAGGATGCGAGCATAATGAAAGATAGCCAGAGAGACAGCGAAGTTGACATGGCTGGGCCTGCGAAGCCGAGCCCCAGGTAGTGCACGGAGGCATGGGTAATCCCGACATGGAACACAAGTGGCAGGAGCGAGAACGCCACCAGTGGCATCACCACGGACTGTGTCTGCAGGAACCTGAGGATACACTGGATGAAGCCAAAGGCAAACTGTGCCGGGATTGTGTATCTTAGGAACACCGCTGCCATTCTTGAGACCTCGGGGTCTTGGTGCAGGAAAATGAGGAGTGGCTCGGTGTAGAGCCACAGGAGCGAGACGAGGACCGAAAAGAGAGCCGACGTGATGATGGATGCCTGGAGGTACACACCCAGCATGCGGTACACCTGTGCGCCATAGCCTTGGCCGCAAAGCGTCTCCAGAGACCCGCTTAACCCAGTCTGCATGGGAACAAGGTAACGTTAGTCAGTTCATCAGTATGCGCTGTTCCCTTGGTTTCTCTACTAAAATCATCTGTATTGACGTAAGGTTATGTAGTAAACTGAAGGGATGGAAACATCTAACTGTTGCATAGTTGAAAATTCAAGGCTGAAGAAATTACAGCAACATACTACACTTTTGCCTCCGTTTCGAAAAATAGTAGTACTAGTACAGTTCAGGATTTGACTTCCTCAGTTGTCTCAACCTGTGACCATGTGCTGTGTTTATTCTGAAACCTGACATATGCTTAATTCCTGGGATCCGGAGAAAGGGCAGGTGCAAATCTGTCTACATTGGGGATAAAAGATCCATGATAATCTTACAATGGTCCTAGCCTGACAAACATTTGCATATTATAGCGAAGTATACTGAAGAGCTGACTATATGCTTCACAGTCAATACTACCTTTGCAACCACAACACACTACTACTGAGATATATATAGCCATGAATATAGGAGTTGACTGACGTACTGAAATGACACAGCATGGCATTGCTTTCATCTCAAGAGAAAAAAGGGACTATAAATTTTTGCTGCACTTCGATGTTTCCTTATGTTGAATTTGAATGCGCAAGGACTTCTCTTTCTGAGAATAAATGCGCAAGGACTAAAGCGACACATTTTAGGTGCTAACATATAAATACATATAGGGGTTTTAGAATTTGTCTGGTCCAAGTCCTCTGTATCCTTGTCTAGACAAGTCCTCTCTTTGAAACATTCTTCTCAAAAAGAAGTGTCTATGCTGGAAGTTTATACTGCCCTTTGACTGCAAAATAACCTAACACTGAAAGAATATCATGTCAGTTTATTAATGCATTTATTTATTTCTCCTTTAAGAAAGCATGTTCACAATCTAATCATGTGCAATGGCTACGATTCCTTTTACACCAAAGCTCGTGAAAAGCCTCAAGTAAACGTCTCAATCCAAGATTGAGAAGCCATTTGCGTCATTTACACCATAACTAATGTACTCCCTCCGTCCCATAACGTAGGACGTTTTTGACACTACACTAGTATCAAAAAACGTCCTACATTATGGGACGGAGGGAGTATTTAGCAAAGCTTAGGTAACCACTATAGACTCTATATAGTAGTGTAAGTGTTCATTTATTTTAGCTTTGGAGGCAGATCTAGTAAATGATACTACAAAGAATGATGGAGCATATGTTTGAGTACCTCTGGTCCAGTCTATGACAGGGGCAACTTAATTGAGCAATGGAGAGACTATGGAGTGGTGGCAGTAAAATATGAAGAGGATGGCAAAGGTGGGCAAGGAAAAGATGGTAGGTAAACATTGTTTTCGATGCAAACAGGGACGGACGGCGAAAGGGGCAGAGAGGAGGAGTGGGATCAGATCAAATCAATGGAGAAGAAGGATGAGACAAAATATATGGTAGAATTGGTACCATGAGCGCGATGCCTGTGACGGTGGCCCACGAGTTGCCCAGCGTGGCGCCGGCGAGCTCGAGGTCGCCGATGCGGCCGGCGTACATGACGGAGACGAGCGGGATGGCGTAGAAGGCCATGCTGGTGGCCACCATGGGCGCCGCGAACGCCACCTGCCCCGCCGCCTCCTCCGCGTCCCACAGGCACCGCCACCACCTCCTTCTCCCTGCTGCTGCTGCCGCCTCTCCGTCGCCATTATCGCTTCTCCTCGCCTTGATCTTCCCATCCAGCAACGGAGCAGCTACCCCTTCTTCGCCCATTCCCTCCCTCTGCAGGTAGCTTGTGCTTTGTGATGTGCGTGTGGAGCAGCGGGAGGTCAAGCAAGTGCAGGGAGGACAGGGCACGTTGGTGTTGGTATATAAGAGCATCTCCAACCGTTGGCCCCCAAGGCGGCTCGTAAAATCGCCGTCTTGGGACGAACCGGCGCTAAAATCGGCATGGAGGCTTTCGGGTTCCCAGCCGCCGGCCCCAGGGTCGCCTGGGGAGGCGTCTTTAATATTTTTTAAAAAGAAATTCGGCTAAAATTGGCAAACGGGACAAAGATTCAGCTAAAATTCAGCGAACATGACATTACTTAGGCGACTTAAATAGTTTTTTATATAGGAAACTACAATACTTAAAGAAAAATAGAGGCCGCAACTACAGGCCGAAGAACGCGCTGAGCGCGGCGAAGTCACCGCCGTCGCCGCCATCGCCGTTGTCCTCGTCGTCCTTCTCCTCCTTCATGCGGCCGCCCTTGCTGGACCCCTGCCCGGGGTCGCCCTGGCGGACCGGTGGCGGCGCGTCGTCGTCGCTGTCGTTGTCGAGGACGACAACGCCTCCCTCGTCGCGGCCACGGCGCCGAGCGGCGAACTGCTC
Source organism: Triticum aestivum (assembly GCF_018294505.1). Lineage (NCBI taxonomy): Eukaryota > Viridiplantae > Streptophyta > Magnoliopsida > Poales > Poaceae > Triticum > Triticum aestivum. The sequence goes on from NC_057799.1 coordinate 321,093,424, forward strand.
CAAGGCGAGGCGCTGGCGCTCCAGCTCCGTCCATGCCCAGTCTTCGCGCGCCCACTTCAAGACCGCCGCGTCGGAGAACCCTGGCTCCGTCTTCACGGCGGCGAGCCCGGGCTCAGTCTTCACGGCGGCGGTGAATCCTGGCTCTGTCTTCGGCTTCACGAAACGGGGAGGAGCCGAGGAGGAGGCGCGCCCGCCCTCGTTGATGACGATGCCGGCACTGCGGGTGCGCCGGCGGAGCGGCGTCTCCGCGGGCTCGGCCTTGACGCTGAATAGCGCCGGCGACCCGGAGGAGTGTGAGGAGGAGCGAGAGGAGGAGGAAGAAGAGGACGCCGTCCTCTCGGCATCCATTGGTCGCCGCTCCGGACCGGTGTGGCAGGGTACGTCAACGGCGGGTCGTTGCCGCCCTCGAGGTGCCGGAGAACGGCGTGGAGAGTGCGGCCGGGGGCGGCCCTCGCTGTTCTTGGCCCCCGCACCACCGGCGCCCCGTTGGTGGAGGCCAGCCGCTCCGCCTGCCGGCGCTGGAAGTACGCTGCCCACGCATCGTGGTTGCCGGCGGCGTACTGCAGGAGGCCCGCTGCTCCTCCGTCAGCGATGCCCGCACGCGGTCAACCTCGTCGCCGAAGTAGTCGGCGCGCGCGGTGACGTCGGGCAGCGGGGGAATGGGGACGCCACTAGCGCTGAGTTTCCACCGCCCCGGCGCGCGCATGTCGGGAGGTGCCGGGACGTTGGCCTCGAACAACATGTAGGCTTCCCAGTAGTGCAACGAGCGGCGGCCGAAGCCATTGGCCGCCGCCCCATCGTCGGGGAACCTCTCACCCATCTTCGCGGCTGGGCACGGGGAGAGAGGGGAGGAACGTCAGCGGCGGCGGCGCACGGGGAGAGAGAGAGAGAGCTCGACGGTGGCGCACGGGGAGAGAGAGAGCTCGGCGAGGTGCGGCCACAGGCGAGGGGAGGCG
>NC_057799.1:321094619-321103583 GCF_018294505.1 Triticum aestivum
ACGCTTGGCGGGAGGTGGTGCGTCGCCGCACCGCGCCGCCCGTAAGGAATCAATGGAAGGCTGACCGGCGGCAGTCTTGGCATTGATTCCCCGTGGAAAACCGAGGCGTTGTAAGGACGACGAGGCGAGTGTCGCTGACTCAGCGGGCCCGCAGTTTTTTCGCGCCAAAATCGCTTGTCCCGGCGCCCACGGGTGCCCCAGCGCACCGGGTTTGGCCTGGGTCTGCCGGCGACAGTTTCGACCCAAACCGACGAAAAACAGGCTCCTGAGACGTGATTGGGCCGATTTTTGGACGTCGGTGAAAAATTATCTGGGGATGCTTGTTGGAGACGCGGCTGGAGATGCGGGTGGCAGTGGCAGGGGCGATGGAACACGAACCAGTCCAGCTACTTGTTCTTTTTTAACAGGAGCGCAGCTACTTACTTTCAGTGATGGTAGAACTAGTTTTTTTTTTTTGAGAAATAGTGATGGTAGAACTAGTAGTAGTACTATAGCACTAGTCTACTGGGCCAGTGGTCCTGTTTGCCTCGAGAAAAGAAGACCCACGTTGGTTGCCTTTCTCTTTCGAGATTTGTAACATGGCCATCGATTTTATTTATGAGGAAAATGCTCAAGCGGCCCGTGTCCATGTGAACCTTTTTTTTTTGCGGGTGATGTGTGAACCTAATTTTCAGAACTTGCACCTTGTTTTGGCTCTTAAAAATTGGTCTAATATTCAAAAACAGGAATTCGATTCTAGATACATGACTGTTTGGCTGCCGCAAAATTAGAATCATCAATTTGAAACACAATTCCAACGAGTTAGGACATCACCAAACGTGCAAACCTATGACATTTTGTCCTGCTCTGTGATTGGTTTTGCACTTCTTTCTTCTCTTTTTTTGAAAAGTTGGTTGAAAACCCTCAACCTCTGCATCATTGTGATGCATACAACCATCTTTATTAAAGTATAGTGAATAGTGTAGGGTTAGAAAGACATGATTTTGCCTTTTTTTTTGGTGTAGCTTGAACCACAACGCATTTCCTCATGAAAATTTAAGGGGATGTAGTACACATCTCTAGGTTCATGTGTAATTTTTTCAGAATTTTTGCAACTTTAAGAAAAAACTGTTTTTGTATTTTTTTTCAAAAATCCGAGCTTCATGGAGCTCGGGATCCAAAAGCAATTTCCCGACAACCATGTACTATACATTTAGAATTGCAGTGAATTCACATGGACCTAAGGTTTTATGTTGATTTATTTCTAAGGAGTTGGTTTCGCTTCTTTTCTCAACCCGTGTTGTTTCCAAATATAAAAATATTAGCTAGATGAGGTTTGCGAGTTATAAAGAACAGTTTTGCTAAAGCACATCTAGATGTGCTCTAAGTATTTCACATTTAAGTCATATGTCATTGATTTTACGTGAAGATTCATGCAAGCATTTTCTTTTGTCCTTTTTCTGTTCCTTTCTAATTTGATTGAGTCATTAGATGTGCAATAACTAGTGCATTTATAAAGAATCATGGTTGCAATAAAAATGATAAAAGTCCAAATCCAACTTATAAATTTTGTAACGCACAACCTGGCCACATATCATTGCATTTTTATTTTTACTCCAGTTATTCACGGTATAAAATATTTCCCCTGATAGCGAGCTCAATAGCTATATGTGACTGGTTCTTGTCAAACTGGGGACTGGAACTTGTGAACGTCTAGAAGCAGAAATATTATTCTTTGACTTACCCTGGGTAAGGTACTACAAAGTCGGTACGATTTCTCGTCGGTAACGGTAAGCATCTGCAAGTTGGTGAATGAGCATGCATGTACTGAGCTCCTCAGTCGCCTCCTACAATTTTAGTTTAATTTGCCACCACAGCAACTGCCTTGGTTTTCCTTCCCACAGTACGATACGATGACGACGATGATTGCAACGCGTATGGCTATTATTTTCGCCCACGTTATCTTCAACTATCTGAAATTCTTCACAAGACTTAATAATTAATTGTCCTTGGAGTCGTTCCTTGCTGGTCTTCTTTAGGACTGCCCTTATAACAAACTAAATTAGAAGGACGAGCGTTAGCAGCCAGGCATATGCCATTCAATCAGGGATTGCATATTTTTCTAGCAAAGTCAGAAGCAGGGAGTAGGTATTGCTGTTTTGTATCAGAAAAAACAAATTGATTGATAAGTACGGCAGTATATACTAGTATATGCTTTCTTCGTTTCATAATGTAGTGCATATATATTTTCAGGAAGGGCAAACCTTACAAACTTTGATCATGTTTATAGAGAAAAACTATTTATATCTACAATGCCAAATATATACAATATGAAAATACGTCTTGTGATGTATCTAATGATATGTATTTTATATTCCAGATGTATATGTTTTTCTCTACAAAAGTTTGACTTTCCAAAAAAAAAATCTGTAAGCACTATATTGTGGATCGGAGGGAGCAGTAGGTGCTGTGTGTCAGCATGCATCCATGCATGCATACCGCCTTAGCTAAGCTCAAACAACAAGGGTGATCAAGCTCGGTGTTTAATTATTTATTGTGGATCAATTATTGGAGCCAACAATTACAGTAGTATCATCATATTATGTAGTAAATGGACCGAATATTTCCGCATATATCTTCCCCCCTATACATATCAAGCATAGCAACCAGTTTTCTTCACCATAGTTACAGCTTACAGCTAATTAATCAACTTCAATTGCTGGTAGAAAAGAGCAGCATTGTATTATATGTAGATGCGGTTGTCTTCTTCTCTCTTCACAGCCTCGAGTGGTCCTGGTATTGCTCCATGAACGAGTCGTTGAACTTCTTGAAGCTCGACATGATCGCCGGCATGTCCTCCTCCGCGGGCAGGATCGTCGTCCTCAGATGGAACACCCTGCAAATTGTTCCATATCACAAATTGTTCCAAAGGACAAACGGTGATTGGTTCTGCAGTAAAAAATATGATGATGATGGTGATGAACAGGAGGACTGGTTTCCTACAATGGTTCAATCAAGATGGGAATGGGCTGACGTCACCCATTTTGACACTGGCCCCGCCCAAAATTTCCAGTCCAATGGGTCTTTTGGGTCGGCTTCATGTGGAAACAGGGCCAGCGGAGCCGATCCTCATCGGCCCATCAGGATGAGTGGGTCGACCCAGATTTGGTTGCCCAGGGCTGTAGTATGCCGTTATGATAGTACATACCTTTGCAAGGGTTGTTAGGCTTGTGCTTATAGGAAAGTTTCAAACTATTGACCCAAGATTGCTTTTGTTCCAGAATTGCAAATATGCTAAGTTGTAGACTTGTGGTGCTAACATGTTCACGGTAGTAATAGAAACCAAGTCCAGGCTGGAGCAGGACGGCCCATTCCCATTCTTATCAGGTTCATGATTAGATAAGCCCAAAGTGCAGTGACAGTTTCCATGTGTATCAAAACACTGATGATGGGCCACTGTTCTCGTATGCCCAGTTTATCATGCTTCACTTCTACTCCTCCGTACCTAAATATAAGCCTTTTTAGAGATTCCAATACAAACTACATACGGAGCAAAATGAGTGAATCTACACTCTAAAATGCGTCTATATACATCCGTATGTGGTCCATATTGAAATCTCTAAAAGGTCTTATATTTAGAAACGGAGGGAGTAGCTAGGATCTCTTACACCTTGGAACTAAAAAAATCATTAAAACAATAACTGATGATATCAGAAAAGCACTTACCCTTCTTTCTGACCAAAACCTGAGCCTGGAACAGTGGATATTCCAGTGGCTTCCAGAAGCTTGAGGCAGTAGTAAACATCGGGCGCTTTGCCAGCGCTTTTTGCTACATCCATAGCTCTTTGCGGCAGCCGTATTTGCGGGAAAGAATACATAGCTCCTGCAAAAGCATAATAGCATATAACATCAGAGAGAAGCTTCTTTGTCATTGAAAAAATATGCATTTCGGCGTATTTGCAGGAAAGAATACATAGCTCCTGCTACAGATAATAGTCAGACAAAAATATGCAGTTTAGAGCTTTTATGTTACCTTCTGTGAAATTGCAGACAACATTTCGGCAACTATTGAAACCGTCTGTCATTATTTGTGCCCTCCTCCTCAAAGATTCAAGGATAGACTTACTGCAACATCGATTTGAAGCATGTTAGTACAAGCTGACACGTTAACTTTCTTTCATATGGAAAGCGAGGCGTATAGAAAGAAATGTGCAGGGCGGTGTTTTTAACCTTTCAGCAGAATACTTCAGGTACGAGATGTCTCCAGGTTTAGGAGGGTTCACCATAAGTCCCATCTGTAAATTAAAGAACCAGAACCATTGTATAACTTCTTAAAATAAAGCAAGATAACTGCAAACAAATTAGTATGCTGCAGATCACACCACATAATACAACAGGGAAAATGAGATTCCGATTTTCAAGAATTTCAATAGTAGTTCATGGATTGCCTCCTTCCACCCCACCCAGCCAAAAAACAACAGAATCATAAAATTTCGTTTCACTTACGAAGATCTGCCCAGGAACATTTGGACTCAGCGCGATTGATGCAACCTTGTAAATCTCGTCGACAGTCTGTCAGAACAAATCAGAAGAACAACTTGATTAAGAGAAGTTGTATGTGCTACCATCCAAACTTCAGTGTAAACGTTTGTACAGTGGAACAAATTGCCATCCTTATTTATGTGACTTGTCTTATTTAGACGTTCAATCTCAACTTTCAAAGCTTTGAGATTGGACACAGCTAGTAGCTGTAAATGAACATGACTGGTGACATACATATAACTCCCAAATGCATTGTTCATTACCAAACAGTTTTTGCGGTACCCACTAAGTGCACTCCATTAATAAGAATATCTTGGTGCAGCAAATGTAATTGAAACAACCTAGCTAGCACAGGATGGATGTAGTGGATCATATTGCACACTGTAGTATAAACACAACTGTTCTGCTAACGAAAGAACAGCAGCAAGGCTAGGAAATTCTGATGCAGATTTATATTTTTTTGGTGTGCAATAGGACATGAATTATGTAACATTTTATTTATATATGTGTTTTGTTTTTCTATAGCTGTATTCTTCATACATATTAGTAAGTAACTTTTTCATAATCTTTAAGATAAATCATAAATTCTGTAGTGGCATGTTACCTTGGGAGGTATGTTTGTCATTTCAAAGTACCCACCACGTTGTCCACACTCTCCCCAATATCCTTTGGACACAGTATGGAAAGAAATCAGCTGAACTTCCCTGCTTACTGGAGGACCCATGTCAAACATAACCTAGAACATGTTGAGAAAGGCCATTGTGGTCAGCGCAGTTGATATTTGAGAAAAAAAATCTGATTATCTTTCAGTGTAACACAGCATGAGCCTAATCTCTTGTAGTAGTTTTTCGGCGTGCGGAAGCAAGTACTTGTCAATATGTGTTACTTAAGGGCAACTTAGAGTGCTCACTAGATTACAGACTTGTCACATGAAAACTATAAGCTTGAGTGAAGCTGTAACCATCGGTACCTTTCTTGCACTTATAAACGGACGTTCATCTTGATAAACATTCTGTTGATAAACTTCATCTGCAAGCAGAACCAAGTTTTCCTGATAGCAGAAGTTCAAAAGTTCCCTAATATTTGCTTCACTCAGGCATTGGCCAGTAGGGTTTCCTGGGTTTATTATCACCATTGCTCGAACCTAGATTGGAGGGGAAAAAAAATATGATCAGAGCTAAATACAACTAGTATACATTAAGGATAACAATTTTATATAAGCAGCATGACTACAACGATATAGAAAGAAGAAGAAAATCATGAACTATGAGAAGGTGAAACAAATTACACTGTCAACGCAAAACATCAAAGAAACAATTTTACAAGTGTTTCTTTCATCAAGCTAACTATTAGACTACTAATCTTTCTTCACAAGAGTAGTAGTGGTTTTAGTGTAGAGAATGAAGATAGGCAAGGGTCTGATTGCAGAGAAAACAAGCATAGCATTCTAGTTAGATAAAAAAAAAATGTAATCCCCTAACTGGTTACATCTAGTATTTCTGATGAGTATGGAAGACAGGATGAAATATACTCCTAAATTATCAGTAAAACACTTACAGTGATTCCCTTTGACCGTGCTTCTGCAACTGATTGCCGGGTACTGACAAGATCAAGTCCCCAGTTAGCCTCTTCTTCCAAATAATACGGGACAAGAGAACCACCAAAGAGGGAAATGGCAGCAGAATAAAGCGGGTATTGTGGAACAGGGACCAAAATCTGCAAAGAAAGATACATGCATCTCAACCACATTGGATTTACACCTAGTCTTAAGTAAGAATTTGGGGGAAAGATACAGCTTTCAAGGATAAGCATACCCCGTCCCTCTCGTTTCTGATAATGGCGTTGAGCATTTGCATCACACCTTTGCTGGCACCATCAGTGAGGTAGATAAGCTCTGGATCACTGCAATAAGTAGACCATACAATACAATACCAGTGTGAGGAGGGAGGAAGGATGACCAAAAAAAACTGAGATGTTTTAATCGTCGCTCTTGTTCAGTTTGACCTTGGATACCCATCACGCCTCTGAATGAACTCGGCAACTTCCTGCCTAACCCCAGGGATACCTCGGGAGTCACTGTAAGCACCTGGTGAGATAGATTACAAGTTGTGTCAGTCAAACACACACGCATATACAGTATATACGTAAGACCACAGAAACAATGGAACATAGTACTGTAATACATGAGTGAGTAGATAAAAGTGGATAATTATTTGTTATGTGAAGAAATTAAAAATCGTCAGCTCTGCATTTGTTATCCACTTCCACTTGCATGCATATATATGGAGTAAAAAAAAGGCACAAGTGTCAGTGCCTGAAGAAAACCTAGAAACATCCTGGATTAGGAGTAGTAGAAAAGAAGGGATGAATTTTGGGCGGACGAGAAATATGTTACCTAAACCGCCGGGCGCGAGGGAGAGGTAGTGCTTGGCCCTCGCGATGGCATCGGCGGGGAAGATGAGGCCGACGTTGGGATCATCGAGGAGGAAGGGAGCCTGGCAGAGCGCCACCACCTGCGCAGGGACAAGGACACGGACAAGTAAGCACCGACCTCCAATCAATCCTGTTTCCTACTGTAGGTTGGTGAAGAGAAGAAGAGGATAGCAACCTGGCGGGGGAAGGTGAGTGGCTTCTGGCCGAGGGCGTGCGGGTTGCCGACGTTGGTGAAGATGATCCGCTTGCCCTCCTTCTGGAGCTCGGAGGCGCGGAGGTAGAGCTCCCCGCGCACGGCGTACTGCACCTTCTTGACGTTCTCGTTGAGCTCCTCGTAGTCCAGGGCCTTCCTCCCCATCATCTTCTCGTCTTCTCCGGACGGAGGCAGATCCCTCGTGCGCCGCCGCAGAGGGGGAAAGGTGGGTGTGGGGGGTGATGTGGAGAAGAAGGGAACCAAGAAACAGGGGAGCAGGTGGGAATTTGTAGTGTAATGGCAGGGCAGGCAGCGAGATTCCTTGTCGCGTTGCTGGGCGTGCGCAGTGCAGATTAATCAAGCGCGGATAATGTGGAGGAGACGAGACGGCATCCGCTCAATTTTCTTGCGCACGAGAATGGGATTTGCGCCCCCGAAATTGAGTGGGGAAAAGACTAGGAACTCGGGATGGAGATAAGAGCGGGAATGGCCACAGGTTGGGTTATCACCTCGCCTGCGGTGGACAAGGAACAAGCTCCTCTTGCCTGCCTGCCCGCCTGCCCCTTGGCACCTGGAGAGGAGCGCAATAATGCAGCAGCAGCAGCAACAAATCTCTTCCTTGTCTCCATCTATCCATCCATCTATCCATCTTCACACACGTAACTGGCTCTGCTTTGCTCTCCATAGGATAGGAAAGATGCGAAATGGTGCTAGTAAATTGTTTCAGCTTCACAAAAACAAGACTGAAACAGGGTAGTGTTGGGCATGTCCTAGCACCAGCAGCAAATTCAGGCCAGATTTAGTAGTAGCATCTCATATTGCATTGCAACAACACTAGGAACACAAATTACCCCATTTGTTTTCCTCTTTGTATCCGCATCCACTCGAAATTCAGAACCAACTAGGGATGGGTCATGGTGCTTGCTGAGCTAATGTGGTACTCGTTTTTTTTTGTATATATATATATATATATATATATATATATATATATGCATCTGTTACAAGTTCAGAACTAGGGATAGCTAATCTATACTAGTATCATTTTTCTTTTCAGGTTATATATAGTACTCGACAATATGGGTGAAACAAACAGGTTATTGTCCCCTTTGTCTTGTGCTGCTCTTAGGGCATTTCTAACCTATCCCTAAAAAATAGCAGAGTATCCCGCCGAGTAAACCTCCATTAAGTTTTTTTCAGTTCTAGCCGATCCCCTAAACTTAGCGAAGTAAAACGTAAATTTGCATAAATTCAACCTAATTTCAACCGAAATATGCATGCACTTAAACATAAGTTCAACATAGATAGTCTTGACAACCGAACATTAAACATAAATTCAAACTTAAACTACAGTAAAAACTACTCATCTTCATCGGCCATAGTGGAGGTTGAGCCAATCCTTTCTCAACAGGCCACCTCGATGAGACATGGGTCCAGACCGGTGCCGTCGTCGTCGTAGTCGGGGAAGATGCTCCGCCACTCCTCGACGTCGAACTCCTCTTTCTCGCCGCCCTTCTTGCCGCCTTCCACTACTGGGAAAGACCTTATAGGTGAACTCAATAGAGTGGCGGGCGGGTTGAGGCACCCGCCACAGCAAGTTAGGAGAAGCAGCAGTAGCAGGTAACAAAACGCGACCGCCAGAGCTACCGGCACACCGCACATGAGTGGCGGGCGAAATACATCACCCGCCATAATAAAGCAGTGCTGAGCGTGGCTATGTTATGAATGTTTGTTGTGGCGAGTGGCTTTGCTCACCTGCCACTGTTGTTACAGGTAGCAGTGGCGGGCATAACGAAATCCTCGCCACAGCTAAAAGCCTG
>NC_057799.1:321104226-321193695 GCF_018294505.1 Triticum aestivum
CCCACGTCCCTGTCGCCGTCTGCTGCCACTGCCGCCGTCGTCCTCGCCCTCCACCGCGTCGCCCTCGCTCTCGATCCGCCGCCCTCGCCCTCCACCGCGTCGCCCTCGCTCTCGATCCGCCGCCCTCGCCCTCGCCCTTGATCCGTCGCCCCATCGCCCCCGCTCCGGCAGGTATAAGGTCGCCGTCCCCGCCTCTCTTTCCGGCTGTCCTCATCGCCACCCACGGCCGCGGCCGCCATGCACACGGACAGCCGCGACAGCAGCCTTGTTCCACTAGGGTTAGGGTTAGGGGTTTGATAGTTGTAGTTTTAGTTTTTAGTTTCTAGGTATAGTTGTAGTTTCTAGCTAGTTTTAGTTTCATAGTTGTATAGTTTTTAATGCACACATTAAAACAAATTGTAGTTGTAGTTTATAGTTGTAATTTGATATTTTTGGTTGTAGTTTATAGTTGTAGCCGTATATATGAACTCAACAATCGTATAGTTGTAGTTTGTAGTTCTTTACAGGGATACATACTACAAGCGCTAAAGTTTTGGCGAAGCGTTGATTTATTTCTGTTTCGCCAAATTTCTAGCACTTAATTTGTTCACTTTTATGAAAAGGTCATGCCAAATTTCTTTGTTTATTTTTTTATTCATATTCTGCTGTAGTAGATGTCTTCAATTCTTTACAGGGATTCATACTATAAGCACTAAAGTTTTGGTGAAATGTTAATTTATTTCCGTTTCAACAAATTTCTAGCTCTTAATGTGTCCATTTTTATGCAGAAGTCATGCCAATTTTTTTGTTTGTTTTAATTCATATTTTGCTGTTGAAGATTTCTTCGGTTCTTTCGCCAAATTTATTTATCTGCATGTTTTAGGTCTTTTTTTTTCTGAAATGGCGGACAATGATAGGTACCGTGGTGTTTTCCAAAGGCCCTAGGGAAGTGGGGCGCCCAAATCAAAACCCCGTCACAGCAAGAAACAATGGCTCGGCATGTTCGACTTAGCCGAGGATGCGGCGCGCGCTTATGCTGCCATGGCGCTCGAGTAACAGGGGCGAAGGGCCCAGCTCAACTTTCCTCAGGATGCTTGGCGCAAGTGAGATAGCGCCTCCTAACATGAGGATAGTCTCCAAGGCCGAGGAGAAGGAGCACCTGAAGGCCGAGGCGCTCATCAGGGCCCGAGAACGTCAGAACACTGATCCCTTAGCAGAACGGTATCTTCGGGAGGATCCGCATCTGTATGCCATCAACGAGGCGTTCCTGATAACCGCACGCAGCCAGAAGGATGCCGAGGATGACCCGATAGACTGGTATAATATCGCTGAGGAGTTCGACAAGGATGACGAAGACAACTTCGGCTCTGACATTGACTTAGATTAGGAGTTGATCTCTCCATCGTGCCTAATCGTATAACTCCGTGCTTTAGATGTTCGAACCTTTAATGTAGTACTTATGATGATGATAATGAGAGTCAGGATGATGATGATGCTAGCGAGGATGACGATAGCCAGAATATGAGGATGAGAAAGATGATGAGGGTACCAGAGATGATGATCCATATAATTATGCAATTTTCTCTCAAAGGATGAAAGAGCTTAACGAGGATGAGAAGGCCAATCTCATCGCGATCCTACCATCAAGTGTGCACTATTTGGGGAGGCCATTTGTGCACCGTTTTACCAAGACCAACATCGTGAAACACACCATGGTATGTTTGTATCTTTTCTCCTTTTTTATTCATAACACTATATGATAGAGGCGAGGGTGTCCCGATCTTTCGATGAGATGATAACTATCGATTTGGTGGAGTCGACTTTGACGATCCGACTACAAACGTGCACGACGTTGCGCCTTAGCAATCGCTAAACCAACTTCGAGAGGTTATTGACCACGCCGGAGCACGATCAACCTGACCACGAAGGTCTATTCCTGCACGCAATCGAAGAATAAGCAAGAATATGATAATGCAATCTGAATATTGCGAATATAGATGAAGTATTGATAAAGGTGGGGATCCGTAAGCGGTCTTGGTCTGGTCGTTGGACACAAACGAAGTACACGAAGTTGCAATGGCTAACTTTTAACTAAACAAATCCCAAGCAAAAAGCTACTAGATGGATCTACTTATATAGGAGCAAGGGGTGGAGGCCAAGGAGGTGGGAGGACGTCCCAAGGCAGCCTAAAACCAACCCTAGGTCGTACAAGGCTCATGGACCCAAGTGGAGGTGATGCAACACCTTTGGACTTGTTGTTTGACTCGGATTCTGCTGCAGCGTCAGATTGTTTCGTCCATATCTCAACACTCCGGACGAATTTAAAGGTGAACCTAGTTGGGTTGGAAAGAGGACGAAATCTACTTTCCAACAAAAAAAGAATCATCCAATTCGGAGTCCGTATGAAAAAGTTGTTGGCGTTTTGAGTCAGGTATGTCTGTGCAGTCCGAATCTGAATCCAGAACGTGAGAGACTTGGACTATATCTTCTCTTGGCCCAAAAGTGACGTGAGAGGACTTTTTGAACAGAACCTAAACTTCTTCTTTTCCTCTATCTTCATATGTGGATTGTACAAATGTCCCATACACCTGCAATTAGACAAAACACAAAAGTGTGTGAAGTATTTTTGTTCTGGATAACATAAATAGATTATTGAATAATTTGCACTAGAAATCATCTGACAAATATGCATGCATGCAATATTTTTGATCGTATCCAAGATAGTCATGTCCTCATCACTATATGGCAAGATTTCTAACATTGCGTGCTCTATTTTGCTTTTAATCGGGGGGATCATAGAAATTACATATGAAGATGATTTCTGCCGAGGACATCCTTACTGCCGGCATGGCTGGAGTATGCCTTAGAGCAGTAGGTCCTGTCACCAGCGTTCGATACAAGATGGACACAGACGACCGCATATCGTTCCATGACGTCGGCCGACGGGAATTCCTGAAGGGAAAGAGACAACGACTAACGGTTGACACAACATTGGTCATCATGATAAGGAACAATAGGAACAACAACTTTCAGATGATGGTTGTTGTAAATCTTATTTAGAAATAAGATCTAGTCAAATATTGGGCTTTTCACTGTTCTGACCCATTTGCTGAAGTTTAGCACGATTTGATCCGTGTTTGAAAGTTTTTTCGGATCTGACCCATTTCGAGACGCCATCAACCGTGACATCTTGCTTGCATTGAAGACACCATGAACCCCGACGTTTGGCCCTGGCCCCTCTCCTGGTCAGCCCAGTTGACCGTCCGACGCGGCAAATTTGGCCCCGACCCTGGACGCCAAGGACCTGGGCGTCTACCTAGCTACCTGCGTTTATTTACAGCTATATGCATGCATACGATTTTTAAATTTTAATCAGAGCAGATGACACGTGCGTACCAAAGTCCAACAATGAGGCACATAGCCATGCAGCGAGACTTATCAGCACCGCATAAATATCTACTGTCTTATATGGTTCTCTCATATGATAGTAATAGCGCAGTACAAAAGCTAGCTCGTCTACGATGCAAGAAAATGCAGCTTACTACGACCTAGTGGGCAGGCCACGTACATGCGTTAAAAGCAACCGAGTGACAAGATGGATGCTACATTAAAATTGCCGCTCCTCATCCTCCTCCTCGCGCTCACCTAGACACTCCCCCTCGGTCGGCTCCTCCTCCGGTGCCCGGTCCCTTCACTGCGCGAGGTAGGCTGCCTCCTCCTCCGCCGCCGTGTCCATCCACACGGTCGACGCGTTGACCCACTCCCGTACGACGCCCTGCCACTGGTACTTCTCCGTGGCTGCGGGTGGTGCCGGCGTGGGCTCCTGTTGGGGCGGCACTGGTGCATGCGGTGCGGGTGGTGGCGGTGGCAGGCAGACGCAGTCGTCGGCCGCGGAGAGCTCGAGTGCCTCCTCTAGGCTAGGCCAGTGTGCATCTTCCTCGCGCTAGGACTCTTCGAAAGGCGCGTTGGAGCGCCTCCTCTAGTGCAGCCTAGTACTCCGCCTCCGCCTCCACGTCTTCCTCCTTCACCACCAGCGGTGGCGGTAGAGGGCGGGCCTCGACCTGGACGGTGCCGCAGCGGGACACATCGTGCTACGTGGCGAACCAGCCGTCCCAGTTGGGACCGTCTACCACGTACGTCGGGTCACGACGTTGCTCCGTCGTGAGGAGAGCATGCCACCCGCGGATCACCTCCGCCCTCGTCCGCTCAGACTGCAGCATAGTTGGCACCGGAATGCGATGGGGTCGAGGTGCCAGACGTGGGGGAGGTTGATGTCCGGCCACGGCAGCAGGACACGAAACTCCCAGTGGTACTGCAGCTGGTGCACCGGGATGTACAGTCGGTCCCGTGAACGGCGAGTCCTTCTCCTCCCCCTCCCCCCGCGGCACCAATGCCCGCCTCGTCGGATCGCACGACGAGCTGGCCTCGGCGTCGTGCTTGGCCTCGCCCTTGCCCTTGCTGAAGAAGCCGGTCGTGGCGTCTAGGGTTTCAGTCTGTCGGCGAGGGGGCATGCGTGGCCAGATCTGGACGGGAGTGGGGAAGAGAAGTGGATGAGCCCCCCCCCCCCTTCCAATTTTAAAAGTGTGGACTCCGAACGCTTTCACTGGCTGCCATACGTGCCCAAGTTAGGTGGGCGGCATTAAATTTGACCGCGGTGGTGGTTGGGCGGCCGACAAGTGGGCCCGAGGCGAACACCGAGCAGACGAGCGGCACGTCCGTCTCGTGTCCGCGTGGACGCACATTTGCGCCAGAAATGCGTTCAGACAGACAACACGCGAACATGAATTAAGTTTGGATCGGCGCGTTGGACCAGCGTTTTCATCCATTTTGACCCAAACAGATACATGCGGACGGAATGCGTCAGCGCGATGGAGTTGTCCTTAAGATCCGTGCATGCTAATCATTAGTAGGCTTCTTCTATGCTAACCAAGAAGGTGATGAACTACTACACTTCTTAGCCCATGCCCACGTACACTTGCATGCATCGATGCACTGGATGTACGTAGCCTGCCCACTAGCTCGTAGTCAGCTGCATTTTCTTCCATCGTAGACGAGCTAGCTCTTGTAGTGCACTATACTACCATATGGTACGCACGCGTCATCTGCTCCGACTAAAAATCGTATGAATGCATATTTATTATTACCTTATAAAGGACGCTGGGTGCTAGGCGCAACGACGGCCTCCAAGTCCGCAATGAACAGTGCCACGAGCGTTGCGTCCCGCGCGAGCAAAGAAGCAAGCGAGCTAGAGAAAAAAAAAGAAGCGAGCGAGAGAAAAAAAGAAGAAGCGGGCGAGCAGCTGTAGCGAGCGATACCTAACCCGCGTCTCCCCCACGACCCCCGCCTCCTCTCCTGCCGCCGCCGCGCCCTCCCCACCCGCACGCGTCCCATCCTCCTCCTCGACCTCCCTCGCTGCCTCTCCTTCTCTTCCTCCTCTCTCTCCTGTGCCGCCGTCCTGCCCCATCCACCCATGCTGCACTCCGACGGCGACGATGACCTGTAAGCGAAGGGCGACGACGCAGAGGAGAGGGAGGTGCGGCAGCATACGGGAGAGGGTCACCAGCTAGCGTCGGCCTGTGCTGGTGAGGTCGGGCTCCACCGTTCCTGTCCCTCGTCCTCACGCGGCCTCTCTTGGTCACCGGCGCTGCAGTTGCGCGGGGCGTGAGAATAGCAAGGAGATGTTGGCCCTCGTCCAGGAACGCGGCGTCCATGGCCGCTCCTCTCCTCCCGATTTGCCTCCTCTTCTTTGTGCGCGCCGGCCGCTGCAGCTCCTCGCGCCGCCTCCGTCCATCCCACCTCTCTTGTTTTCCTCCTCTCTCAGATCGGGCGCCTTCGCTCGCCGTGGTTCCAGATCGGGCGGATTGGAGGAGCAGGGGAGGGCGAGGCCTGGAGCTCCATCTGCAGCACGCGCTAGACTGGTGCCATGCTGCATCTTCTCCTACCTCCGTTCTGGTGCCTCCTCCTACTCGCGTAAACAGCGAGCGGAGGGCGTAATCACGGAAGTGCCAGGTGAGCTCTTCCTCCACCCTGCAACTGTGAATTCTTTCGGTTTCTATGAAGATCATTCACATCTATTTTTTCATTCCTCCCATCTGGATTTCTGATTTGATTCCAGAGTTTGGAGGTGGATGTTACTTCAGGAAGGAAGTTGGTTACAATTTTCATTTGTTTGATGCAGCAGGGACAAACTAATTTGCAGGTAAGCTTTCTTTCAGCGATTGGTGGGTTACAGGTCAACCTGTCACACCTCACTAAATTTGGAACTCATGATTTGTTTTCTTGCTTGATATTAATTCTTGATATTTTTGGCACATCCTTATAGGGATATCATGTGCATATGTACGAGTTTCATTTGCTTCGGTTGGAGATATGTGTGTGCCTGAAGATATAATCTTAAATGCATTTTCTGTATGATATGAGCACTCTTTCGTTCTCTGGGTGTACGTAGGTTGCAAGAATGAGAAGGCTTAGGGGATTATTGTAGAGTTTTGATTCGCATGGATGCTCTATTCATGACTACTCTTTCTTTATTTGCAGAATTTCTTGGTGTTGCGATCTCTCCCCATCTTAGCATTGTCTTTCGTTGAAAGGGGAGGAAATTTGTGTATATCACACCTATCAGCTGCATCCCACAAAGAGGAATTTTGTGTCAGACATTGCCATTGGAGAAGCTTTGACAGATATGGCCCTTCTTTCAGTAATAAGGTTTACACATGTACTGATGCAAAAGATTTGATTCAGAGGTTAGTTCTAATGGAGCGACACGTATTGTGTTTGTGGTCTTCCAGTTTGCCTTTCTTCCATGTATATGAATGACTCATACTTCCTTTCCTATTGCGATTTCATCCAGCCATTCCTTTCCTTGCAGCTTTAAATTTGTGAAATCTAAAGTATTTGGTTAAGAGAACATTTGCCACATAATTGTACTAATATTCTATGAATAATTACACTTTTGTGGCTGTGCTAATAGATGACCCTTAGAGACCCTGCGCATTCTCTAATTTTCCATACATGAAGATTTATTAAATGAATGTGGTGCTTTATTCTGGCTTGCAAGAGGAGCAACAAGAAATTCCTATTTCACATAAGTGAAGAATATTTATATCCCTGATTGTTATAGTTGGTGGTCCGGATTCCAGTTTATTTCTCTAATTTGATGTAGGAAATGGATTGTAATTTGCACGTGAGGTGGGGCTTTTGATTGGGCCTTGTGGTGGTTGGATCCGCTAACAGATAGGGAGAAGCATGATAGGTTAATACTGCTGCACCTATTATTTAATTTCTCGCAATGTTTTCGCAATCAGTTTATCTAAAGCATGATTTTAATATGCAATTTTATCAGTCAGAGATTATTTGAATGATTCGAAATTAGAATGTGAGGATCTCAAAGAATGTTTCACAAAAAAAAACTAATATTGATCATTTCCAAACTTGCTCGGTGATAGAGGTACTATAGAGGATATCAATAGAATGAAAGCAAGAGCAACCTGACAACATCATTTTCCCTAGAATATTGATAGTCAACTTCAGTTATCAGCAGCTTCACACGTGTATGTTTTTTTTTGTTCATTTTCATCTTTGTGGTATTTTCTTACTTCCCCTTGTTGTTTCAGATCGGGCAGAGATCGCAGGTCGCGGCCATGGGAGAGCAGGGGAGGCGTGGTTTACGTGATGGATATGTAGTAGGGGAGGGTGAGGAGGACGGGCATGTGGGAAGGCACAGCAATGCCGGAGCTAAAGCGGGCGCTTGTGTCACGGTGGTGCTTGCTGGTCATCGTCCCTAATCTCCAAGTTAGGCTGCACATCTTTGGCCCCGCCATCTCCTTCCTCCAAAATTTGCCTTTTAATAATCTCATTTTGATTTCTCGATTTATGTTTTTTCTGAACAAAATAGGTGCAGATTGGACGATGAAGAGACGAGGAAGGATGTTAGGAAGAGTGAAGAACAAGGCGGACCTTCTCTGGTGGAAGAACAAGATGAACCCTCTTTTGTGGGTCCTGTTTTTGGCAAAATATGTGGGGACTCGAATGACAATGAGCAGGTATATGCTCTTCTTGTTCATTCCTGTTCCTACCATGTGACCCTCAACCTGTTTGATAGTGGTACTCCTAAAACAATGTTCTCAACTTGACTTCTATGGTTAATTTGTTATGGATCTCGAGTGCAGATTTGTTGCTACTGGAATGGACAAAGGTTACTATGAGATGCCGATTTTTTGTCTTCGATTCAAAGATTTGAAATTCTTAAAACTAGAGTTGACGTAATTTTAGTGGCATCCTTGGGGATCTGATTATCCTGCTGTTAGCTACATAAATAATCGATTCTTTGTGTTTTGAGATCAAATGCATGAAATTCCATCAAGCAATATATTATTTTGACCTTGATGGATCCTTAGTACATGAACGGACTTGATGGGTCCTTCGTTTGTTCGCAGTATTTGAATTGGACTGACAAGGCAATATATGTATAAAATTATATCGATTGGAACTTCAATTAGTCTTGCTTGCAGCGATATTATTATGATTTCCTTTTTGTATTTTCTTCAATTTATCTTCCAGCTCATCTGAATGATTTGCACACATATTTTTCTGGCAAAGTATACCTGCGATTGGTTCATAGAACATTCAGTTTTGTTCAGTTCTGGTAAGCAGCTTACTTGGCTGCTACACATGTGGACCACAACTTACTTCCCTTTTATTATGTCACTAAACAGGTGCCATTAATTCCTACAATGGCCTTTTTCTTCTTCTCAGAAGCCAGATAATGTTCAGTTGGAAGAGATGGATATGAGGTGCGTGCAAGTACAAGTGTGCAATGATAGGTACCCTATCTTGCACCTGTTTTGCTCATAAAAAAGCGCACATGTTGTTCTTGATTTGGTTTTCTTTTCCATGTGCAGTTTTAATTTTTTGTTGCTCAAAGTGACATTAAAATGAAGATCCTATAACTGAAGTTGGATCTTCACTCCTACACAACACATAGTTTTTAGCTGAATAAATGGCTACAACTTCACCACATATGACCGTAATTAAATCTCATGTTTCATGCTCTGACTTATGTACTACCAATTTTTATGTTAAACATGATTAAATTCTTTCTGATTGTATTTAATATATCGCTGTATACTATCTTCAGCTATCATACAACTGCATGTAGGTAAAATATTCATGTTCATTGGTTGAATATCAATTAATGTTTTTTCTCTAGAATAGGTGGCGGAATGGCAAGGCGTCTGGTCAGATGACCTGTGTCTGTGGTCAGTTGGTGGATCTCGACTACAGGAACATCACCGATGCAATCCATAGTAGATTGGTAAATTGCTCACACAACATGTTTAGAATTGGAAAATATTAATTTTGTTCTTCTGTTTTATTTTTTCTGACTAAAAGTAGCAGTTTTGCTTCTGTATTAAGATTTCAACAAGAATTTATAAAGGCCTCTAAGGAAGCAGAGGAAAGAAAGAAAACGCCTGATAGTGCAAAGTGCACTTTGGCAGTAAGGTCAACATGTGACTACTAATGAAACACCTCCATCAGGAGGCCAAGAACAGTTTCTATTATGCTGACTTAATGTATATCCAGTTTAGAACAATTTATCTGACATTTATTTTATGATTGTGCCTGCAAGTTGAAATTTTAATTAATTTAACAAATGACAGGAGAAAGTGATGCGTGTTAGCCGTGAACTTAATGGGTCGCTTGTTCCTTGCAGATGAATCCATTCTGATGAGCTTTGTAAATATTAGGTAAATGTCGTGAAACTTAAGATAATCTCTCAAGCATATAATTTAGGCATTTCACTCCTAAGTGTAATGATATATGACACTGAACCATTCGATTGAATATCTTCTCAGTGTTTCCAAAATAGCCTAATTATTATAACATGGTGGAAGAGTGGTAATAAGCTATTAAATGACACACATCGGGAATAAACTGAGCATTTACTTAATTTGGTCGTAAATATGAGCTTGGGTTTTTCAGGTTGCATCTTGTACAAATCAAATTATATTTGGTGCTAAATTTACTGGATTTGAAATTGTAGTGATGGTGATCTACTATTTAGATGGGTGTACTTCAGTGCTCCTATTTCTCACATGTCTTACAAGTTATTGCTGCAATATGTGGAATATAGAGCGGTACTGGTAATCTGTGATGTGACTGGTGCAAACTAAAAAACTCACTGCAATACAAGTATTCTTTTTTAATTGTCTGATGGGAAAATAGGTAAATAGCTTGTGAGCAGACATGGATACACCGAGCCAAATTATTTATGCTAGATAGGTTTGTGTATTTTTTTATAATAGTTTAATTCAAGCTTTGCCTGTTGTACTTTGTTTTACCTGTTATACTTTGGTTAGCAGATAAAATTTGATGTTGTCCCCTTGAGATTAAATGGATGCGTCACACTATCATATGAAATGCGTGTTACATCAAACAAAATCCATGATCGAGCTACCTTGGACCCTACTGCTTCAAGCACTATCTGTAATCTCAAATAGACTCTTATGGAAATTCATGATGTTGTGGTTGCGCTTCAGAGCATGACTAGCGTGGCATGTCTCTCATTGCAGAAGAAAGGCATATGATCCAGACTCAGATTCAAGCTGCATTGAGGGTTATGCTTGAGACATGGATGATGGCTACAACCACTATGTGCGACCGTAGGCTACGGCGGAGACAGGCCCCAGGCAGCCTGAGCCGATGCCTGGGGCATGAGGCTGATTCCCTTCGTACACTGTAGAGAACACTGTAGCTACAGTGTTGCAGTGCTTCCTAGGCCGGCCGGGGGCGTGGCTGAATCCTGGCGCCGCCACTGACCATAGGCATGCCTGCTTCGACGATGAAATTATGTTCAATACTGCTGGGACATGTAACGATGACTCAACTTAATACCACCACCTTCTCGCGTCTTGGTCCTTGTTGCGAGCAAGACAATGCATCTCTGGCCTTTGCTAATATAGCTTACTTTTATAAAGCCAATGTATGCCATTATCAAGTGATATGAATATCTTCTTTTAAGCTACCAAGTGCCATGTAATGGAACATAAACATCTATTAAGTTAGTTCTAAATCAATCTCATATGCATTGTTTGAATACTTGGTTCGCTCTCACTTTTTGCGCCATGGGTATTCCTTAATTTTTCATATGAAAGGTTTAGAATTATTACCCTCAGTGCTTTCTAAAACTCGAAGTTACTAACAAATGTAAAGATTTCTGTTATAAAAGGTTTAGAATCATTACCCTTGATGCTTAAATTTGGACCATGCACCTTACTTGGGTAAACATAGAGCCAAATGGCACATTGTCCAAATACACGTTCAAAACACTTCTGGTTTGACATGGTCTCTATCCTTGATCAAACATAAAGTTACTAAAAAAGGCAAATATTATCAATGCGGACATGGTTTCAAATGGGTCTCTGCGCCATTTGGCGCACCGGGTCATCTAGTAGCTGTAAATGAACGCATGTAGCTAGGTAGACGCCCAGGTCCTTGGCGTCCAGGGTCGGGACGGAATTTGCCGCGTCGGACGGTCAACTGGGCTGACCATGAGATGGGCCAGGGCCAGACGCCGGGGTTCGCGGCGTCTTGTCAAATCCGAAAAAACTTTCAAACACGGGTCAAATCATGCTAAACTTCAGCAAATGGGTCAGAACAGTGAAAAAGTCCCAAATATCTCCAAGCTGATGAACTCTTAGTTACTTAGTTAAGATGCATGTGATACTTTGATGTTGCTTTGTTAACTAGAACAAATTTGAAGTGTTAGTAATTGTTATGAAGAGTACGAATTACCTAATGAACTTGCATGCCTAAGCTTACAATGCATGCTTTATTTGAATTAAGTATTGAATTTCTTATATTGGATTTATGCAAAACGCAGCCATGGCAGCATAATTGGTGTTGTGGCTGCAAATTTTTTAATTCGCAAGAATAAGCTTGCAGTGGTGGGTGTTTTAGTACACCTGCCATTGCAACATGAATAAATAGTGGCGGGCAGGTAAGCACTGCCCTCCACTGAAGAAACCCAACAAGTGGCGGGTCCGTAAGCATCGCCCGCCACGCCACTGGAGGCCTCTACTAGTGGCGGGCGCCCGCCCGTCACTGATGTGGTTATAGCAGTGGTGGGTGCCTCTGATAGCCCGACCCGTTGATGCTGGCGTTTTTGCGCCTGCCACTGCTAGGCATTCCTGCAGTATCGCTCCTCGCCGCCTTGCACCTCGTCGTTGGAGATGACGATGACCTCCTTGCCATTGTCGGCGAATATCGTCTGCTCCGCCTCCACGAGCTCCGGGTGCTGGCAGCGGAGGTCCTCCATGTACGCCTCGTCGGCGACCTCCACCTCAAGGCGCTCCCTCGCCTCTTGGTCCTCCCGAGCCATCGACGCGCTCACCACTCCCGGCTTCGGCGAGACGAGGTGGACCGGCACCGTCCCGATTGGGAAGTTCAGCCTTGCATCGCGGCCGTGGAACTGGACTTGCCACCAGTCATACTCCATTGCCGCGAGCTCCGCCGTGTGGAACAACCTGACCCACTTCCTCTTGTGGGTCTCCCTGTCGGTGATCTCCGCCACCCATGTCCCGCACGAGCGCTACCGGAACCCGAGGTAGGTCCTCTACGGTAGCCGCAGCAGAGGGAGTGCCGGGAAGTCGGCGAATTGGGTAGGGGCAGGCGGATCGGGCGAGTGGCGGCGGCTCGAGGATGCGCCGCTAGACGACGACCGGTAGGAGTGGCGGCGCGGATTTGCGCTGTGGATCGGCGGTGGGGACCTCCGGCCACTACGTCCGGCCGTTGGGAGGAGAGGGTGCGGGCGGGAAGGATGGGGGACGCGTTGGCGGCAGGGCAAGGGGGAGAAGAGGAAGCAGAGGAGGGGAAGAGAGAAAGAGAGATTTTTTACTCGGTCGCGGAGCGGTGGAGTAAATATAGGAAGATTTACGGCGGCCGAGTAAACTTTTTACTCCCCCTGGTCTATTGGCAATGCGGTTAGGTCCCGATTAGAGGAGTAAAATCGAGATTTTACTGCTCTAATCGGTTATCGGGATCAGAAATGCCTTTACAAACAATGTCCTGGACTGTCACCGTTTAGAAATCCATTTTCTTTTCTTACTACACACAGCAGAGCGGGGCGGGGTGTAATCCGATAAGTTAATTTGCTGGTTACAATCCGACATGTGCAACGGACGGATGGATGGATCGATCGAGATACTGTGCTCTGCATGCATGTGCATGTTGTTGATCATGCCGGGTCACTTCTTCATATTGACCCACTCCAGCTTCAGCATTATTTCCCCGCTCTCGACGTTCCGGAGGCGCAGGATCATGTCCTGGACGAACTTGCCGTTCTTCCAGCACACGCGGCTCTCCTCGGCGAGGCAGTTCCCGCTGCTCGGCGCGACCGACCGCACCACGGTGCCGTTGCGGATGCCCTCGGTGTCCAGTTCCAGGACCTCCGTGAAGGGCAGCACCTCGATGTCCGCGTTCCCCATTGGGTCGTCCTTGCTGAAGGTGTCCTTGTCAAACACCGCCTGTACAGTACAGCACACCACACCACAGCACAATTTTCTTCAACGTAGACGGAATGTGTTTGTTAACAGATTGCAAGAGAACAGTAGGTAGTACTCACAAGCTTGATTGGTGCATTCGGGTTCGTGATTGACAGGGTTAGCTCCTCATGCCAGATAGGGTTCACGGATCGCTTCTTCACGCTGGTCTTCAGTTTCTGCAATAGCACAATATTTTTGAACAGAAAACAGTACGAGAACAATTAATAGTAATACAGAATCATGGACAAGAAGAAGAAGAAGAAGCAATGAGAGAGCGGACACCTGCTTGCCGAGGCGAAGGACAACATATGGATCACTGCCTCTTGCGTCGCGGTAGGCAAGGTTGATCCCACGCACCACACGCACCTTCAACAGCCCAACCAAACCATCCATGCCCGATCTCGATCCGATCGATACTCAGTTTAATTAAATTTATGCTATGCTATTATTTTGCGTACAGAGGAATGTGGTCGGTCTGGTGTGGTGTGGCGTGGGACGAAGAAGCGCCTAACCCAATCCTCGAATTAGAATCAGGCGGCTTCTTGCGCCCCGCTTTTTTCTTCCCCCCTCTCTTCTCATAGGCATAAATAGAGTAGCCTCACACATGAGCCTATATATAAGAGACAGACGGTCTCCGCCGTAGGAATTGTGCTGACCATTTCTCATGTGTCCTGCGTCCAATCAAAACCAGCTGTTGCCATTTTTGGCATCTCTCTTGCATTGCATTGCATGGGCAGAAAGTGGTACTCGTTTTTTGCAAAATAAAAATAGAGCAAAATTGGTAGTAGATTTTTTGGCTGTCAGTTAAAAGTGTTTGTTCTGTGGGACACATACTTGTAAAGTGGTATTTTTTGTTAAATACTCGGAATTCTATAGTATGGCTGACTTGATTTTAGTGACCCCCTATCTAAGACATTTAGAATAAATCATAATGTTTGGTTTACCAGGGTTTCATAAGGCTCAACCGATTTGCCAACTATTTGGTTTACGAGGGTTCAGAAACGGTTTCATCTAAACTCTATCTGATATCAATTAGTTCATAGGTCTTAAGTATTTGCAACTTGAATACTAAAACAAAGGTAAAAATAACCAATCCCAATATATCCTAGAAACCAAGTTCTTCTGCTGAAACATGAACATGGGCTACTACCATATTCTGAAAATAACGGTGAAGTTTAATTTGATTGGTGGTACTGAAGTAGAGGTGCTTTTCTAAATATAACGATGAAGTCAAATCAAAGTTTGGATCCTAGAGTGCAGTCATTTATTTGACAAAAGCCTCATGTACAAGTCTCTCTGATCCTTGTAGCAATATCATTACTCCATATATCTATTCTTTCAAGACATGGATGTAATAATGCCACATAAACAGATCAACACCACACAGACTCCATATATTACTTTCAGAGATGTGCTTGTGGATTTGTTCAATAAACGTGCTTGTGTGCCTGACTTGAGCTTGGCTATTTCCATGGGAGCTTAGCAAATGTACATACTGTAGATATGATTTCTGTTGTCACGTTTTGGCTTATTTCCATGGGAACTTAGCTGAGATATAACTGAACTGAACTGTTTGAAGAACTGTATCGTATGTACATATGTGATTTTAGCTGTTAAGAAACCCTTTTCCATATAAAAGTGATTGTCCTAGCTTTGCCACTGCTTTTTACCAGTGGGCTCGAGTGGAAAATATGTGAATGGTGCGAGTCTTTTGTGCATTTGCAAACATTTTTTTTGATTTTTTATCTAAGAACCTAAAGCATCATAGCTCAAGTTCGAATATGAAGTTGCTTACCGCACATACCGTATGGTTTTAAACTCTTGGTTAGATAAGAGGTCAAGCAGACGCTGTTTACCGAAAAAGGTTTTCGCCCCGCTTTATAGATAAAGCAAACCGCCCGAACCAAACAGCCAACAGAGTTCACACACACACACTCAAAGTCACAGCTGCACACACCGCACGGTACCAGTAGGGTTAATGCTGAGGGCACAGCTCAACAAGCCCTAAGAACAAAAGGACACACACAAAGACCGCCACGGACGAGTCCAGCCTAATCAGGTTCCGGCGGCGGTGGCGGAAGCGGGGGCGCCATGCGGAAGGCCATCGATCGAAGGTCGGTGAGGAGGGTGTCGATGACGCTCCGGTCCGGGGGGCGGCTAAGCGGCCGCCAAAGCTGCAAATAGCCACACATTTTGAAGATCGCGTCAGTCGCACGTCGCAGAGGCACTTTCTGAATAACGAGCTTGTTGCGAATATTCCAAAGCGTCCATGCAAGGATCCCAATGCACAGCCATCTAATATGGCGGTAACGCGGGGAGGAGGCATGGATCTCCGCGAGTAGGTCAGGGAAGTTGGAATTGCACCACTGTCCGCCGACCGTTTCACGGAAGCACGACCACAGGAATTGGGCAGTGGAGCAGTTGAAGAAAATGTGGTTCGAATCCTCCACCGTGGCGCACAGGGGACACATCTCGTCCCCAGGGCCATTGCGCTTGCGGACTTCCACCCCAGAGGGGAGACGTCCCCGGATCCACTGCCAGAGGAATATCCGGATCTTGAGGGGGAGACGAATGTCCCAGATCAGGCTAAAGGGCTCAGGGGCCAGCGAAGGGGCGATGGCAGCATACAAAGACTTCGTGGAGAAGCTTCCCGAGGGCTCCAGACGCCACGCCATGGAGTCGGTGGCGCCCTCTACATGCATTGGCAAGAGAGCGATGTCCTGTAGAAGGGCGTCCCACGCGTCAACCTCCTGGGGGCCAAAGGAGCGCCGAAAGGCAAGGCGCCCTAGGTCAATAAGGGCCGTTTCGACGGAAATTCGTGGGTCTGCCGCAATGGCAAATAAGCCCGGGAAGCGGGCGGCCAGAGGGGAATCCCCAAGCCAGCGGTCGAACCAAAACAGGGTCGAGGACCCGGAACCCACCGAGATGGAAGTGCCAATCCGGAGCACGGGGAGGAGCTGAATCACAGCCTGCCAGAATTGGGATCCCCCAGAGCGCTGGCAGAAAGCAAGAGGTTGTCCTCGGAGGTACTTATTCTGAATGATGGTAAGCCAGAGGCCGCCCTCCCCGTTGGCAATACGCCATAGCCATCGGGTCAGGAGAGCAATGTTCATGCGACGGGAGGACAAGATCCCCAGACCTCCCTGGTCCTTGGGTTTGCAAATGTCCGGCCAGCTCACCATATGGTATTTTTGCTTGTCCCCCTCGCCAGCCCAGAAAAATCTGGACTGATATTTGGCCACCTCCTGGTGAAGCGTCTCATGGAGTCTATAGAAGCTCATGAGGAACCAGAGGAGGCTAGCCAGCGAGGAGTTGATGAGGATTACCCGAGCCGCCTTCGAGAGCCACCGGCCCTTCCAGGGCTCGACCCGGTGTTGCAACCGGGTCACGGAAGGGCGGAGGTCCGCTACGGTGAGGCGTGAGTCACTAATGGGGATCCCCAGATAGGTCGTGGGGAAAGAACCCAGGCGGCAATTAAGCCGGTCCGCAATGCCCTGGGCCTCCACCGGTGGGTATCCCAGCACCATCACTTCACTCTTATCGAAGTTGATGGTCAGACGCTGTTTACTGCAACCTTTAAATCTGTTTTTCATTTAAAACTCACTATATATTCAGCGCTCTGCAGGTTGGTTTATATATGCTTGCTTAGTACACTTAACCAGCAAAACATGATGGTATGGTCACGATGCAAGAACTCCCCAGTATGGATGAGCCGACTCCAAATGCTGATGAGCCCACCCCGGCACCAGCTTCAGACAGCTACGAGATGTGAGTTTTTGGGAAGATACCTAGTTGGGTGACACTCCATTAGGCCAACTTCAACGCACGACTGCCGGTTTACTAAGATTTGGGTCGTTAGTACTCCAGACTTATGCACATGCAGTAGTTGCATTCCCGACGACAAGGCTTGCCGGAGGACAACCAAAGATAAATTCAAGACCAGAATGTTAGAATATGTATAGGATAGTTTCATTCAAATTGTAATCTATCTCTATCTCTATCTCCTTTCTTTCCTCTCCTCGTTAACCTCCTGTACCGAACCGAACCAACCTGAGATCGATCTCTTGATCTCTTCTTGTACTCCAAGGCATTGCCAATATATATAAACATGCGGCCCGAGACAAAGGGTTCAACGCTTCCAACCCAATTTACATGGTAATCAGAGCATCTTCCTCTTAGATCGAAGATCGCATCTAGCTACCTTCCCGCGGCCGAGATCATGTCTTCCTCCGCAGCCCTATCTTCCACCACGAGCGCGCTTTCCTCCTCCATGGCCTCCACCTTCGCATCATCATCTAGCAGCAGCTCTATTCCTCTCGGACCGCCCCCACAGGAGAAGCTAACAAGGGGAAACTTCCTCTTATGGAAGGCCGTCGTGCTCCCGCAAATCCAAGGCGCACAGATGGAGCACCACCTTGACGGGAAGAGCCAGGAACCACCGGCCACCCTCACCATCACCAAAGATGGAAAAGACGAACAGGTCGTCAACTTCGCCCGAACCCTCTGGTACGCGCAGCAGCAGCAACTCCAGGGGTATCTGATGGGATCTCTGTCCCGTGAGATCCTTGCTCAAGTTGCCACCCTTCAGACGCCAGCAGAGGTCTGGAGCGCCATCAACGCTATGTTCGCCGCCCAGAGCCAGATTCAGGCCATCAACACCCACATCGAGCTCACGAACTTGAAGAAAGGTAACATGTCCATGGCAGAATATCTTGGCAAAATTAAAACCCTTACAGATGAAGTTGCATGCTGCACCGGAGTTCCTCTTCCCGATCCAGAGATAGTCTCCAAGATCATGGCTGGCCTCGATCTGGACTACAATCCAGTCGTGTCCGCTCTGTCTGCTAGGGTTGAGCCGGTCTCGGTTCAGGAGCTGTACAGCCAGCTCTTGAGCTTTGATGCTTGCCTCGCCCTCCTCCACGGCACCAACATCAGGCAGTCCTCCGTCAACTCGGTGGCTCGCAGGGGCGGCCATGTGCGCGGTCATCAGGGACAGAACTGCAGCACCAACGGCGGCGGACGCGGCCGCGACAACTACCAGGGCGAGGGTGCTCGTTCTGGTGGTGGCAACAACTCCGGAGGCAGCGGCTTCAACAACAACATGGGAGGTGGCGGCTTCAACAACAACAACAACCGCCGCTCCTCCTCAAATTGCCGTCCTCGTTGTCAGCTGTGCAAAAAGTCAGGCCATGAGGTCATGGACTGTTGGCACAGGTATGATGAAGACTTCGTCCCCGACGCTCGTCATGTTGCTGCAGCCATACGTGAAGAAGGAGGAGGAGGAGACAGCGTTTGGTACGTGGACTCGGGTGCAACAGATCATGTCACCAGCGAGTTAGAGCAACTTGCACTTCGTGAGAGATACCACGGTGGCGACCAGATTCACACTGCGGCAAGTGGTGGAGGTATGGATATTTGTCACATTGTACAAGCTTACATTAATTCCCCCAACCTTAAACGTGATCTAGTTCTTAAAGACGTGCTTCATGTCCCACAAGCTGATAAAAACCTTGCATCCATGTCTCGTCTAGCCACTGATAATAACGTCTTCTTTGAAATTCACCCTCGTTACTTTTTTATAAAGGACCGGGCAACGAGGGAACTTCTTCATCACGGTAGATGCGTTGGAGGGCTCTACCCCATCACATCCGGAGCATAGTCGCAATCGCCATCAAGTTTATTCTGCCACTAAACCCTCCTTGGAAAGGTGGCATCAAAGATTAGGACACCTATCATCAATCATAGTTAAGCAAGTAGTCAATAAAGACAAACTTTCTTTGTCACATAGTCAAAATAGTGAGTCAGTTTGTGAAGCTTGTCAGTGTGCCAAGAGCCACCAACTTCCTTATCCCAAGTCAAATAGTGTGTCTCATGCTCCTTTAGAGCTTATTTTCAGTGATGTATGGGGTCATGCAAGAGATTCTTTTGGAAGAAATAAATACTATGTTAGTTTTATTGATGATTATAGCAAGTTCACTTGGATTTATTTACTCAAATATAAATCTGAGGTTTTCTCTATCTTCCAAGAATTTCAGAAACTGGTTGAAATATACTTTAACAGAAAAATTCTAACAGTCCAAAGTGACTGGGGAGGGGAGTACGAAAAACTCAACTCTTTCTTTCGTAGCATAGGCATTCAGTACCATGTGTCTTGTCCTCATGCTCATCAACAGAACGGTTCTGCCGAGCGCAAACACTGTCACATTGTTGAAGTTGGCCTCTCCCTACTTGCTCACGCGTCTATGCCTCTAAAATATTGGGATGAAGCATTTATTACAGCAACATATCTCATTAATCGCCTTCCAAGTAAAGTTATTGGCAACTCTACTCCTTTGGAACGTCTCTACCATCAAAAACCAGACTACAACTCTCTCAAAACTTTTGGGTGTGCTTGCTACCCCAACTTACGTCCATATAATCATCACAAACTTGAATTCCGTTCCACTCAATGTGTTTTTCTTGGCTATAGTAATCTACACAAGGGATACAAGTGCCTACAAATTTCCACCGGACGTATATATATTTCTCGAGATGTAGTCTTTGATGAAGCTCTCTTTCCGTTTGCCAAGCTTCATCCCAATGCAGGCGCTCTTCTCCGTGCCAAAATAGCACTTCTTCCGGATCTTGACACACTATCTGATCACAGGGGTGAATTATCTGAAGCTGACCATGTGAACAAATCCGCAGAAAATTGCAGCTCTAATGATATTTGTACAGATGCAGCTCATGATTTTATGTGTCCAGAAACAGCCAATACAGCCGTTGCTGATCGCGAGGAGGATTCTGGCGGCAGCAGGCGATCTGGCGTGCGATCCCAGGTGAATCCTGGCGCCAGCGCCAGCGCAATCATTGGCGCACGATCCGAGGAGGATCCTGCCCAGCTGCATGCGGAGACGGCGCGTGACCCGGTGGCCGATAGCGACCACGCGGAGCCCACCAGCCCAGGCGGGGCCGGGGCGAATCCCCTCTTGCCACGAGCCCACGGTCCGCGGGGTGGCCGACCAGCTGCCCGACCGGGCGACCGCGGCTGGGTCCAGCCCACGGGCCCCGATGCGCACGTCCACCCGTGTGGAGTCTTCAGGCGACACGCGGCCCGTTTCTGCTGGTGGAACAATCCTGAGGCCGATCGTGTCTGCAGAAGATCTGGCGCGCGACCCCGCGGCTGCTGGGCATGTGCAGGACGCTGGATCTTCTGTGGCGGCCTCCTCTGCTGCACAAATTATTCCTCGACGTCACACACGGTCACAATCAGGTATTACTAAGGAAAAGGAATACAAAGATGGCACCATTAGGTATGATAAAAAACGTGCTTTTCTCACTACTATTGGTGAACCAGTTAATCTTGTTGATGCTCTTGCTCACAAAGATTGGAAAGAGGCCATGGATAGTGAGTATGATGCACTTATGAAAAATAAAACATGGCACCTAGTACCATCAAGAAGTGGAATGAATGTTATTGATTGTAAATGGGTGTACAAGATAAAAAGGAAGTCAGATGGAGGTATAGACAGGTACAAGGCTAGGTTAGTTGCTAAAGGTTTTAAGCAAAGGTTTGGGATTGACTATGAGGATACTTTTAGTCCAGTTGTTAAATCAGCCACCATTCGAGTTGTCTTGTCTATTGCTGTTTCCAGAGGTTGGAGCTTAAGACAGCTAGATGTTCAGAATGCGTTTCTTCATGGTGTTCTTGAGGAAGAGGTGTTCATGCGGCAGCCACCAGGTTATGAAAACAAAGGTACACCACATTATGTTTGTAAGTTGGATAAAGCTCTATATGGTTTAAAACATGCGCCAAGAGCTTGGTATTCACGATTGAGCATGCAACTACAACAACTTGGATTTGTACCATCCAAGGCAGACACATCCTTGTTCTTTTACAATAAAGGAAATGTCACTATTTTTGTGCTAGTTTATGTTGATGATATTATTGTTTCTAGCTCAAGTTCAAGTGCCACTACTTGTTTGCTTAAAGATCTTAAGTTGGAATTTGCTCTCAAGGATTTGGGAGATCTTCATTATTTTCTTGGCATTGAGGTCAAACAGATAAGAGATGGTATACTTCTGACACAGGAAAAATACACAGCTGACATACTCAGGACAGTAGGTTTGGAAAAATGTAAACCTGTGAGTACACCTATCTCAACTTCTGAAAAACTTTCTGTTGAAAGTGGAGAGCCACTTGGGTCAGAGGATGCAACAAATTACAGGAGTGTTGTGGGTGCCTTGCAATATTTGACACTTACACGCCCTGACATTTCTTATGCTGTCAACAAGGTATGTCAGTATTTACAT
Source organism: Triticum aestivum (assembly GCF_018294505.1). Lineage (NCBI taxonomy): Eukaryota > Viridiplantae > Streptophyta > Magnoliopsida > Poales > Poaceae > Triticum > Triticum aestivum. Next base: position 321,126,039 of record NC_057799.1, read on the forward strand.
GCTCCTAACACTACTCATTGGGCTGCAGTTAAGAGGATTTTGAGGTACCTTAAGTTTTCAGAGGGACTTGGACTTCAAATTACCAAGTCTTCTTCTATGCTTGTTACTGCCTACTCTGATGTAGACTGGGCAGGATGTATTGATGATAGAAGGTCAACTGGTGGATTTGCTGTATTTCTGGGATCCAATCTTGTGTCATGGAGTGCAAGAAAGCAGGCTACAGTTTCTGGATCAAGTACTGAGGCTGAATACAAAGCTTTGGCAAATGCCACAGCTGAAGTAATGTGGATACAGACACTGCTTTATGAACTTGGAATTAAGACTCCAAAAGCAGCCAGATTATGGTGTGATAATATTGGTGCAACCTATCTGTCAGCTAATCCCATCTTTCATGCACGCACAAAGCATATTGAAGTTGATTTCCACTTAGTCAGAGAAAGAGTAGCTAGAAAGCTCCTCGAAATTCAGTTCATTCCTACTGGAGATCAACTTGCTGATGGATTCACAAAGCCTCTCACTATGAGGAGGTTAGATGAGTTCAAGTACAATCTCAACCTTGGTCGAAGTTCATGAGGTTTAGATTGAGGGGGAGTGTTAGAATATGTATAGGATAGTTTCATTCAAATTGTAATCTATCTCTATCTCTATCTCCTTTCTTTCCTCTCCTCGTTAACCTCCTGTACCGAATTGAACCAACCTGAGATCGATCTCTTGATCTCTTCTTGTACTCCAAGGCATTGCCAATATATATAAACATGCGGCCCGAGACAAAGGGTTCAACGCTTCCAACCCAATTTACATAGAATACAAAGGTACAAAGAAGATCTCTGAGACAAAGGTCAGAAATACTGAAAATCCACCAAGTTCCAAGCACGGCAAGCTCCGAGCCCGACAAGAATCCCACTACCTTGCCACGGCTCCACCTCATCAATCAGGTTGTCACTTGGCGATTAGGTGTTGAGCAGGCATGTAGTTAGGTGAGTCTATGGGCACGTGGTAGCTCGCCGCCGAAGGCATAGCTTTAGTGACAGCCGTCCAGGCGATGTGTCAAGGAAACAGGAGGTAGATGGGCAAACGACACAGAAGGAGAGACCATCCTTGCCGGGGAGCTCCATCCAAAAGACAACTCACAGCACAATTAATGTATTTGTCCTAACCTGTCAGAGTTAGGTATTTGGCACTGTAGCCACTATTTACGGTGCGTATTTACCATTTTGCCACTCTAGAGGCCCCTGAGTCTATAAAAAGAGGCCCATGGCTACCTTTACAAAGGTGGAAACTCTATACATTTGCACGCGTAGCTGCACTCTTCGAGCACCTTGCCGGGACGTGCGCACCTTGTAACTGAACATATACACATCCAATACACAAAGCAGGAGTAGGGCTTTACGCTTCACAGCGGCCCGAACCTGGGTAAACTTCGTGCGCTCAGTTAGCTCTGCTCTTTGTGCTCATCGATCTCCTCAGTCAAACTGCAAAGGGGCCATTGCTGGTCCCATAGATCGTCGTACGCATGACAACGACCCCATCCTGTCCGCGTTTGTCCGTTTGGGCCAAAACAGGCAGACCACACGGCCCAACGTGCGGCCACATCCTCAAATTTTGTCCATTTGGCGTCCGGCCTGCCTCATTTTCGGCGCAAACCTACGCCTGGTTTGTGTCCACACGGACGTGGAACGGACGGGTATGTGCTTGCTCTCATCCGCCTTGGGGACGCGTGGCGGCCGTCCAACTACGTCCACCGCCCAAAATCACTGCGCACACGCGGCGGGCTCGGGCTGTCAGCCACCGCGGCTGGTGGGTCGCCGTCCTACTTAATGTGGAAGCCGTGGACCGGCCAGTCCACAGCTTCCACTTCCTAGCCGGCCTGCCTCCTCGAGCCCTGACATGAGCAAACCCTAGCCACCGCTGTCGCATCCGACTCGCCCACCTCCCCGCCGGTGCCATGGGCTTGCATTGCATCAACAAGGGGAAGCACGACCATGAGGCCGACTCCTCCTCTGATCGACGCCGCTCCAGCAGGTCCACACCACCCGCACCACCTTCTCCACACGCACCACTGATACGTCTCCAACGTATCTATAATTTTTGATTGTTCCATGCTATTATATTATCTGTTTTGGATGTTTAATGGGTTTTAATATGCTCTTTTATATTATTTTTGGGACTAACCTATTAATCGGAGGCCCAGTGCCAGTTTCTGTTTTTTGCCTATTTTAAAGTTTCGTAGAAAAGGAATACCAAACGGAGTCCAAACGGAATGAAACCTTTGCGATGATCTTTCTTGGACCGAAAGCAATCTAGAAGACTTGGAGTCGAAGTCTGGAACTCCACGAGGCGGCCACGAGGCAGGAGGGCGCGTCCAGGGGGGTAGGCGCGCCCCCACCCTCTCGGGCCCCTCGTAGCTCCACCGACGTACTTCTTTCGCCTATATATACTCTTATACCCTAGAAACATCGCTAAGAGCCACGAAACCACTTTTCCACCGCCGCAACCTTCTGTACCCGTGAGATCCCATCTTGGGGCCTTTTCCGGCGATCTGCCGGAGGGGGAATCGATCACGGAGGGCTTCTACATCGACACCATTGCCTCTCCGATGAAGCGTGAGTTGTTTACCACAAACCTTCGGGTCCATAGTTATTAGCTAGATGGCTTCTTCTCTCTCTTTGATTCTCAATACAAAGTCCTCCTCGACGTTCTTGGAGATCTATTCGATGTAATACTCTTTTGTGGTGTGTTTGCCGAGAACCGATGAATTGTGAATTTATGAACAAGATTATCTATGAATATTATTTGGTTCTTCTCTGAATTCTTATGTGCATAATTTGATATCTTTGCAAGTCTCTTCGAATTATCGGTTTAGTTTGGCCTACTAGATTGATCTTTCTTGCAATAGGAGAAGTGCTTAGCTTTGGGTTCAATCTTGCGGTGTCCTTTCCCAGTGACAGTAGGGGCAGCAAGGCACGTATTGTATTGTTGCCATCGAGGATAAAAAGACGGGGTTTATATCATATTGCTTGAGTTTATCCCTCTACATCATGTCATCTTGCTTAATGCGTTACTCTGTTCTTGTGAACTTAATACTCTAGATGCATGCTGGATAGCGGTCGATGTGTGGAGTAATAGTAGTAGATGCAGAATCGTTTCGATCTAATTGACATGGACGTGATGCCTATATTCATGATCATTGCCTTAGATATCTTCATAACTATGCACTTTTCTATCAATTGCTCGGCAGTAATTTGTTCACCCACCGTAATACATGCTATCTTGAGAGAAGCCACTAGTGAAAACTGTGGGCCCCGGGTCTCTTTCTTATTATATTGCATCTCTTTTATTTACATCGCATCTCGTTTACTATTTTGCAATCTTTACTTTCCAATCTATACAACAAAAATACCAAAAAATATTTACTTTACTATCTTTATTAGATCTCACTTTTGTGAGTGACCGTGAAGGGATTTACAACCCCTTTATCGCGTTGGTTGCAAGGTTCTTGATTGTTTGTGCAGGTACTAGGTGACTTGTGCGTTGTCTCCTACTGGATTGATACCTTGGTTCTCAAAACTGAGGGAAATACTTATGCTACTTTGCTGCATCACCCTTTCCTCTTCAAGGGAAAACCAACACATGCTCAAGAGGTAGCAACCACCTGCTTCGCCCGTGTTCAAGATCGCGCCTGTCGGTGTCAAAACCGGCAGATCTCGGGTAGGGGGTCCCGAACTATGCGTCTTAGGATCGAAGGTAACAGGAGACAGGGACACGTTGTTTACCCAGGTTCGGGCCCTCTTAATGGAGGTAATACCCTACTTCCTGCTTGATTGACTTGGATAAGTATAGGGGTTACAAGAGTTGATCTACCTCGAGATCGTAATGGCTAAACCCTAGATGTCTAGCATGTATGATTATGATTGCCTCTACGGACCAAACCCTCCGGTTTATATAGACACTGGAGGGGGCTAGGGTTGTACAGAGTCGGTTTACAGAGAAAGGAATCTTCACATCCGAACGCCAAGCTTGCCTTCCATGCCAAGGGGAGTCCCATCCGGACACGGGGGAACGCCTTCCATCTTGTATCTTCACGGCCCACAAGTTCGGCCCACATTACATAGCCCGGACGTCCGGGGACCCCCTAATCCAGGACTCCCTCAGTAGCCCCCGAGCCACTGGTCGGGTGGCAACACCAGATTAGGGGATCGATGTGCCCCTTTAATATTTATAAATAATGAGCGCGAAGCCCAGTAGCCCCCGAGCCTTAATGTGGGCATGGGTGGCCGAATTAATGATCGATATCCGTTGACAGAAAAATTCGTTGTGTTTAACACAAACTTCTCAAAAAGATAATAAGATCTCTTAAAGGAGCTTAGAGCTGGTCGAAATCCGAGCTCGCCAAGGTAGGCCCCAAGGGGTTTAAAAGATGGGTTGCAGTAAATGGATTTTACTCACAATTTTTATGTGTAATGATTCTATGTATCCAAGTACTTTACATCATTAATGCTCGGATCCGCATTGTACAAAACTTTGTTGACCGACCATTGGCTTCAACCTCCTCGGCCAGTAGCCGGGGAGTGTTTGTCCTACTTTATAAAGCCTTTACAAGGGCAAAATTTTATGGCAAACAAGGCAATCCGGCCATACGGTTTTATGAACAAAGGTATGTGGAGAGATATGCTATATGCTATTAAATGTAAAAAACATCTTCCAAAGAAAATAGTCCCGCTATCGGTTCCTTTCTTTGGGTTGTCATGCTGATCATGATCATGAAACCTCACCTCCGATCAATGTGGGAGGAAAATATTTGAGGATTCAGTTTGGGGAAAGTTCCCGAACTATGTGGTCTTTAGCGAACCTAAATTTTCACTTCCGTCGTTGCCGACCAATTATATTCTTTAAGATAGCTAGCTTTCGGCTTCACCGAGTCTGAGGTACTAACTCGGATGACCTGGTAGTAACAATCACAAAGGTGCTCCCTTTACCGCCTAGCTGAACGATCGGGAATGTAGGGGTAAGCACATGAGCCAGGCAACCCAGCTTGGCCAAAATCTTAAGTCAAATGGTGCATATTTATGGCTTTATAACAATAATTACGGAAGGCAGCGCTTGTATAATAAATACAAATGCTCATGAGATATGTTTATTTTGACTCCGTTGTGACCGTTTATCATTTGAAAGTGGCCCATTGTCGACTTCTACCCCTTTGTAGATGCTATACAGGTGTTTCCGCAGTAACAAGACAAGCCGGCCGCCAGGCACCGCAATAGGCCGCATGTCCACGCCGATGTCTACCGACACTACTGGGAGACCACGACGCCACTGCCGTGGGGAGATGTCCATGATGCGGCTTGAATTACATCGGTATTTCCCGAAAGATGAAGAAATGATGCAGCACACCTATGGTAGGTATTTCCCTCAGTGATGAGACCAACGTAATCGAACCAGTAGGAGAACCACGCAACACTACGTAAACGGTACCTGCACACAAAGAACAAATACTTGCAACCCGACGTAAAAGAGGGGTTGTCAATCCCTCCCGGGTAAAAAGATATATAAAATTGTAGTAGATTGGATAAATAGATGTCGCCAGAACGCGAGATAAAATCAATAAATTGCAGCAAGGTATTTTTGGGTTTTTGGATTAATAGATCTGAAAATAAAAGCGAATAAAAATAGATCTTGAAGGCAAATATGATAAAGAAGAGACCCGGGGGCCGTAGATTTCACTAGTGGTTTCTCTCTCGAGAAAAATAGCATACGTCTGGTAAACAAATTACTGTTGGGCAATTAATAGAGCTTCAAATAATTATGACGATATCCAAGCAATGATCATTATATATGCATCACGTCCAAGATTAGTAGACCGACTCCTGCCTGCATCTACTAATATTACTCCACACATCGACTGCTATCCAGCATGCATCTAGTGTATTAAGTTCATGAAAAAACGGAGTAATGCAATAAGAATGATGACATGATGTAGACAAGATCTATTCATGTAGGAATAGACCCCATCTTGTTATCCTTAATAGCAATGATACATACGTGTCATGTCCCCTTCTGTCACTGGGATTGAGCACCGTAAGATCAAACCCATCACAAAGCACCTCTTCCCATGGCAAGAAAAATCGATCTAGTCGGACTAACTAAACCAAAGATTCGAAGAAGAAATACGAGGCTATAAGCAATCATGCAAATAAGATATCAAAACTCAAATAACTTTCATGGATAAAATAGATCTGATCATAAACTCAAAGTTCATCGGATCCCAACAAACACGCCGCAAAAAGAGTTACATCAAATAGATCTCCAAGAGACCATTGTATTGAGAATCAAAAGAGAGAGAGGAATCCGTCTAGCTATTACTACGGACTCGTAGGTCTACAATGAACTACTCATGCATCATCAAAGAGGCATCAATGAGGATGATGAACCCCTCCGTGATGGTGTCTAGATTGGATCTGTGGTTTCTGGAACTTGTGGCAGCTAGAATTGTGTTTCGTCGACTCCCCTAGGTGTTTTGGAATATTGGGGGTATTTATAGAGCAAAGAGGCGGTGCAGGAGGTGGCCGAGGTGGGCACAATCCACCAGGGAGCGCCTGGGCCCCCAGGTGCGCCCAGGTGGGTTGTGCTCCCCTCGGAGCCCCCCTCTGGTACTTCCTTGGCCCTACTTGTGTCTTCTGGTCCAGAAAAAATCTCCAAAAAGTTTCGCTGCATTTGGACTCCGTTTGGTATTGATTTTCTGTGAAGTAAAAAACAAGCAAAAAACAACAACGGGCACTGGGCACTATGCCAATAGGTTAGTCCCAAAAAATGATATAAAGTTGCTATAAAATGATTGTAAAACATCCAAGAACGATAATATAACAGCATGGAACAAAAAAAATTATAGATACGTTGGAGATGTATCAACATCCCCAAGCTTAATTCCTGCTCGTCCTCGAGTAGGTAAATGATAAAAATGGAATTTTTGATGTGGAATGCTGCCTAACATGTTCATAACATATTCTTTTCTTTTGTAGCATGGACATTTAGACTTTTATGTTATTCAAAGCAATAGTCTAGTTTTGAAATGAAGATTTCAATACTCAAGCATATCAATTAGCAACCATGTCTTTCAAAATATCAAAACTAAAGCAAGTTATCCCTAGCTCATTATGCTCAATCATTGATCCATTCATGAAACACACTCGCATATTAGCTACATCCAATGCTCAAGTACGATCATAGTGCCCCTTAGTTGGTGCTTTATAAGAGAAGATGGAGACTCAAATAAAAATAAAAATTGCATATAGTAAGTAGAAAGGCCCTTCGCAAAGGGAAGTAGGGATTTGTAGAGGTGCTAGAGCTCAAAGCGAAAAAGATAGAGATAAAACATTTTGGGTGGCATGCTTTTCCTGTCAACAAAAACGATTGAGTAGTTCCCAATACTTTCCATGATAGATATATCATAGGCGGTTCCCAAACAGAAAATAAAGTTTATTCCTTTTTCCACCATACTTTCACACTCCACGGCTAACCGAATCCACGGGTGCCGTCCATACCAACACTTTCCAAGGAATCTATTATTTGACAACATAAAGTAAATCCATTTTTTCATTTCGGAACTGGGCATCCCTAATAGCTTTGCCGTACACTCGTGCAATGACAAGTGAATAAACACTCATCCTGAGAATAACACATCTAGCATGGAAAAATATCAGTCACCCCCTACCGTTTCATGAGCGGTACAAGCACACAAAAAGGAAATTTATTTTGAAGATTAGAGATGGCACATACAATTTTTCTTAGAACGACAAAAGAATACCACATATAGGTAGGTATAGTGGACTCATATGGCAAAAATGGTTTAAGGATTCTGGATGCACAAGTAGTAATCCCACTTAGTACAGGTGAAGGCTAGCAAAAGATTGAGAAGCATCCAACCAAGAAACAAAAAATCTCATAAGAGAGCATTAAGCATAACTAACACCGAATAATGCACCATAAGTAAGATGTAATTTCATTGCATAACTACTGACTTTCATCCTTGTATAGGGAATCACAAACCTTAACACCAATATTCTTACTAAAGCATAATTACTCATCAACATGACTCACATATTATATCATCATACCACAAAATTATTACAAAGAATCAAGTTTATTTTTTCCAATGATCTTCATGACAGTTTTGATTATATCCCTCTTGAATATCTATCACTTTGGGACTAATTTGATATGTTGCTTTTGATAGCTCAAACAAATCTAAGTGAAGAACATGAGCATAAAATGTTTCTTCTCTCAAAATAATTTAAGTGAAGCATGAGAGAATTTCTTAAAAAATTACTAACTCTCAAATAAATATAAGTGAAGCATGAGAGCATTTCTTCAAAAATACTAAAGCACACCGTGCTCAAAAAGATATAAATGAAGCACTAGAGCAATTCCATAGCTCAAGAAGATTTAAGTGAAGGATAGAGAGCAATTCTAACAAATCACAACATAATTTTGGCTCCCTCAAATAGGTGTGTCCAGCAAGGATAGATGACACAAAATAAAAAACAAAACAAGCAAAGACTCATATAATACAAGACGCTCCAAGAAAAAAACTCATGATATGTGATGAATAAAAATATAGCTCCAAATAAAATACTGATGGTCGTTAGAAGAAAGAGGGGATGCCACTCGGGCATCCCCAAGCTTAGTTGCTTGCTTATATTTTAGATAATAGCTTGGGATGCCATGGGGCATCCCCAAGCTTAGGCTCTTCTTACTCCTTATTCTTTCATCCATTGTGATCCCACTCAAAACTTGAAAACTTCAATCACACAAAGCTCAACAAAACCTTCGTGAGATCCATTAGTATAACAAAGCAAATCACTACTCTAAGTACTATTGCAAACCCATTCATATTTTATTTTTGCATTATATCTACTGTATTCCGACTTTTCAATGTCTCATACCCCATGATGGAGTCCATAGATTCATCAAAATAAGCACACAATGCAAAGAAAACAGAATCTGTCAAAAACAGAATAGTCTGTAGCAATCCGAAAACTTAGAATACTTCTGTAACTACAAAAATTCTAAAAATTTAGGACAATGTAGGCAATTTGTATATAAATCTTGTGTAAAAAATTCAGAATTTTATCACGCTTCTGTAATTCTAAACAATTATGTTTCTGGCGCACAAAGTTTCTGTTTTTCAACAAGATCAAATCAACTATCACCCAACATGATCCCAAAGGCTTTGCTTGGCACAAACACTAACTAAAACATTAAAAACACAATCATAACAGTAGTATAATTGTGTAAACACTCAATAACAGAAAGAAAAAGACAAAAATAAATTGTGTTCATTGGGTTACCTCCCAACAAGCGATGTCGTTTTATGCCCCTAGCTAGGCATAAGATTTCAATGATGCTCACATAAAAGACAAGAATTAAAGCACAAAGAGAGCATCATAATACATGTGAGAAACACATTTAAGTCTAACATACTTTCTATGCATATGAATTTTATAAGCAAACAAATTCTTGGATACCCCCACCTCGTTCGCTACCCCACCCTCAATCCCGCACCAAGAAAATCGCTAGGAAAAAAATCCACGTTCCGAACCATCGTAAAGACCGAAGAAAGAACATCATCCACATTTTCTCAGACTTGCCATCTCCCCATCCCCACGTCTCTCTCAAACCCAAACCACCCGGAGGCCCATCTCCCACGAACTCGCCCCCCTCTTGGCTACGATGTGGCCTCAACCTGCGACGCCGCTCCCCGTGCCGCCGCGGATCACGGTTCCCATCGGCGCGGGCCAACCATGGTCTTAACTCCAGACGTGATGTTGCCGTCCCGCGGTCGCAGCGATATTGAGGGCGACAACTTCCTTGATCCTCCTCTTCACGCGTCGCCGACTCCCATGTGATGTGCCGCCAACGATCTCCACCGGCGCGGTGCCGGCCGCGACCTCCCCACACGAATAGGACGATGAACACACTCTTCTTAGGATCTAGGTGGTGACATCGACCATGCAGTGGCTGGTGCAAAAGCTGGAGGAATCAGGAGAGGCACATGTCAACAGATGCGTGGGCGTGGGGCTGTTCAGGGACGTACGCGGCGGGCGACGGCCGGCGGGTCACTTCCAATATGGCGGCCTTCCGGCGTGGTCGCTGCACTGGAGGAGAGGAGTAGCAGCGGAGGCGCCTAGCTGGAAGTACCTGACCAGCCGCTTGACGCTATTCCTGAACCATGGAGTGGTCATCCTCTGCTCCCAGGTACGTTCTCCATCCATTCATGTCCACTAATTCATCTTCTTTTTTTCATTTACTTATACTCTAAATCTTTTTGCAAATTAAAAGTGCACTCTACTGAGTAAATCATATTTTACTGTCAGACCTGGAACACACACACATCTACTAAATGATCCACTTCTGATATATGAAGTTATGAAAGTGCAGACAGATTCTTTTTGCAGACAAACTAAGCCTCCCAACACTACATCCCGTCGTTATTGATTGTGACTTCTGCAGCTTGCTGCGTGTTTTTATTCAAACTACCTCACATTGTTTGTGCCTTTGCATTGCCCTTACTGCTGCACCGTGCCCCCAGGTCCTCCTCTCCCATGGCAGGGGCCAGCGAGTGGCAACGGATGAGCGGCGCAACAGACAGCAAGAAATCGGCTGGGGGCAACGAACGGCAGGAGGCGGCGGGATTGTGCGAGGAGCAGGTAGCCGGAGGAGGTCGCTGGTGGAGATCTGGGAAGTGGTGGCAGCATACAGGGCTTATGGTTTGATGTTTGTCTTTTTACCTATAGCACTGAATACTTATAGCACTGAAGTTCATGTATAGGTTGTGCTGATCATAAGATTGCCGAGACATTGCTTCATAAAAAACACCCAGGTCTGCTTTTTATTGTGATTATGCAAATTGCACACAACTTGAGCTGTCCTATTTTGTAGATGAAGTGGAACTGAAATCTTGTGTTACTGTGAAGAGTTGAAGACACAGTGGGTTGCTATATATCTCATAAAGTAATTGGCTTGCATTATAATTATATATTCAACTTCTGCCTACGCACCCACAATGATTTGCCCTCTTGATGCAAGCATGCACACTAAGCGTCGAATCAAGAGTAAAAAGGAAAACATAGTATACCTTTCTATTTACTTTGGGATGGAGATTTCCTGTAGTTAGAAATTCCGAGCTACACTTTTTCCGTTCAAAATCTTTTTTCTGGCGAATTGTACTGCTGGTACTGCTTATGCAGAATCATGTTACAAGGGCATAACCCAGTGGGTGAAAATCAAGCACGAAGAGCTTTTGTACTCTGAGGCAATCTTTTGCAGTGTGAGCCACGATTTTGTTGCTTCCCCAATAGCAGGTGCGGCTTGTCTCAACCACTATTTTATACACATATTTATCCGGTAAAACTTTTTTACCATTTGCATCAGATATGTAGGGAAAAGGCATTGTAAGTTTGGATAATTTCATTGTAGCAAAATAGGTTGAGCCCACCCCAAAATATTCATGTTTGCATCAGATACAATTTTCCAGTATATAAAATGATTCTTAAAAATGGCAGGGCATGGTATTTGGCGTGTATAACAATACTGTTACAATCAATTTTCTTTTAAGAAATTTATGATGATAGGTCTCCATGTTTTATTTCCAGCTTCAGGACCATGCGTGCTTCTCATGTTAATTCAGACACATAGTATTAACCAAAGGGGTTAAAGTTTCCACACTAAGATATACTCCCTACGTAAAGAAATGTAAGAGCATTTAGATCACAACTTTATTGATGTAAACGCTCTTATATTTCTTTACAGAGGGAGTACATCATCTAAACTCACGTGGATATGCTAGGTTTGCCTTTCTCTGCAGTTTAATACTTTGTTTTGGTAGGTATCAGTCGCCTCGTGCTAAACTTGGTGCTTAATGATCAACTAGCTAGAACAAAGTTTCATAGCCTTCCAGATTTATCAAATCGACATTATTAATAGGATAATTCCTGCTAGACATGTTATTCTACTGGTACATGTCATACAACAAAATTCTTATGTTTTGGAATGAGAAAACATTGAATGGAGGAATTATGCAATTCATGTGGCATGGTCATCAAAGGTTTTTTTCTTCTTCATCATGACATGTGTTAATGTGCAAATCACAATGTTATTTTCAAGGTTTGGCTGGTTTGCAAATAAAATTAACCTGGATATATCACATCTAGGGAATACATTATTTAAACTTAGTGAGCATAATAGTGTTTTGTTACTGTAAGGATAATTCTCCACTGTTTTGCACGTAAATCACACACCTTAAATCATGAAAACCACCAGCTAGCTAGCAGACTTGACTGTTGAATATAACCAATGTGACACGATGATGTGAAGAAACATAAGCATAAGAGTAGTGATATGCAAAATCAGTCAAAAATAACAATCGGACAAGCTTTTGTTATTGTCATAGTAACTAAAAATATTTTGGTTTACTTGCATCATATAATTAGCTACTCCCTCCGTCCGGAAATACTTGTCATCAAAATGGATAAAAGGAGGTGTATCTAGACGTATTTTAGTTCTAGATACATATCTTTTTATCCATTTTGATGACAAGTACTTTCAGACGGAGGGAGTACTTTATATATTCCTTATATATGTTGTTCTAGAACATGGAGTTACAACTCGTCTTGATTGGATTTTGTTATAATTCCGTTTGTCTTTAACAAAATAGTTCGAGTGTTTTGCTTTGTTTGGCAAAGGCTGCTCCACTGGACAACAGTTGTAACCTTTCAAGTTTGGCCGTTGCTCTATTGTTATATATTCTACTTTTAGTTGATTCCTTTTTGGTCCTTATTACGGTTGTTCTTGCGAGAAGCTTATTCGATCAAGATGTAAGAGATATGACATTTGCCTTTGTTGCTCTTGGATTTCAATACATGGTTATGCAAAATAAAGGTTTTTATTTTCTTACTTATGCTGCCCACCACATCTTGGTTTATGCATAGTTTTTGCTGCTTGCATGTGACGGCCAGCAGCAGGTGGGTTCTATTTTTTCTCTACATTCAGTTGGATTCTATTCTGTTGTATTTTGAAGTACCAAATATAGGTCATTCACGAATGTATGATGCAACATCATATTGGCCTTCGTACAAGTTTGTTATCCAAGTATCTGGTGTCTTCATAACGTACACATGCCTCTCCTTCTCCCGGCCTATGTCTATCTATAACCTTGGTAATGTCACTCCTTCGATTTAATATTCAAAGTGCTTTATCTAAATTTGTATGAAAAATCTTAAATATAAACCAACCTTCTATCGGAGAATGATGTGTGGGCTTGGGGTGAAGCCAAGCGAAGTGTAGTCGAATTAGGCTTCCTTATATAGTGTCCGAATTCTACCCTTTTATTCTGAAAATAAAAATTGAAGATAAGATTGAAAAAAGGAGAGCTGTGGTCACATTCCCTTTCTGGTGGTAGTAATTAAGGATTCCAGAAATTGTGATCGCAGAAGTGCTTAAGTAATGGCAACACTGGGCAAAAAAGCAAAGTTGTTGCCAACCGACCCTCCTATACACTTGTCCCTAGCAATAGTGCGGGTATATTTTTGTCGTAGCATCATAAGCGACAGCTTATCATGTTAAAAGGGAAACTATGTGGTTAGACGTAGAGCGATGGCACCAGAGCTTGAGCGAAGGAGTGGACCGAGATAAAAGACATGGAAGGGATAACAACGTTTGTCTGGTGGAGAGAAATAAGATTGTGTCGATAAAAAAGTAGAACCAATGAAAAATGGGATGAAGCGGAACAAACATGCTGAAATATTGCTCGCTCTTTTTGACGTCGGACTCATAGATGGAATGGCTGGAGTATGAATTTAATATGTCACCTAAATAAAATACATCTAAAGCAGCAGTATTATCTTGTCCCGTGACAACGTACGGGCATTCAACTAGTAATAATTACATGTAGGATCATAATCAAATTCAACAATATAGCAATCATATAAAATTTTCTCTTCATGATCCACATGCATAAAAGTTTTATAATCTTCCAAGATAGTGGGATTAACATCAACTAAAGTCATGACCTCTCCAAACCCACTTTCATTAAAAAATTCATAAGATTGAACACTCTTCAAATATGTGGGATTATTTTTACCTAAAGTTGACACTCTTCCAAACCCACTTTCAATATTATTGCAAACATTATTATCAATATCATATTCATCATGAGGCTTAAATAAATTTTCAAGATCATAAGAAGAATCACCCCAATTATGATCATTGCAATAAGTAGCAGACATAGCAAAATTAGCATCCCCAAGCTTGAGGTTTTGCATATTATTAGCACAATTGACATTAATAGAATTTATAGTAAAATCATTGCAATCATGCTTTTCATTAAAGGAGCTATCATGAACCACTTCATAAATTTCTTTATCATAATTTTTAGATTCACGAATCTCAAGCAAAACTTCATAAAGGTAATCTAGTGCACTCAACTCACTATAAATTGGTTCATCATGATTGGATCTTTTAAAAAGATTAGCAAGTGGATGGGGAACCATATCAATAGATTTTTAGCAAGCAAAGATGCAAGCATAAAGAAGGCACATGGCAACACAATCAAAGATGGCAAACAAGAGATCTGACGAGAAATAGGCGAACGAAAAAGACGGCAAATAAAAAGGCAATTTTTGTGAAGTGGGGGAGATGAAAACAAGAGGCACATGGCAAATACTGTAAATTGCAAGGAGATGAGATTTGTGATTAGGAACCTGATAGATGTTGATGATGTCTCCTCTGCAATGGCGCCAGAAATTCGCACGTTGACGGGAGACTATCTTGACTTGATCCTCCCCGGCAACGGCGCCAGAAATTCCTTTTGATGCAGCTTGAACTACGTAGGTATTTCCCCAAAGAGGAAGGGATGATGCAACACATCTACGGTAGGTATTTCCCTTAGTGATGAGACCAAGGTTATCAAACCAGTAGGAGAACCACGCAGCACTACGTAAACGGTACCTGCACACAAAGAACAAATACTTGCAACCCGACGTAAAAGAGGGGTTGTCAATCCCTCCCAGGTAAAAAGATAGATAAAACTATAGTAGATTGGATAAATAGATCTCGCCAGAATGCGAGATAAAATAAATAACAATAAATTGCAGTAAGGTATTTTTGGGTTTTTGGATTAATATATCTGAAAATAAAATCGAATAAAAATAGATCTTGAAGGCAAATATGATAAAGAAGAGACAAGGGGCCGTATATTTCACTAGTGGATTCTCTCGAGAAAAATAGCATACGAGGGTAAACAAATTACTGTTGGGCAATTGATAGAACTTCAAATAATTATGACGATATCCAGGAAATGATCATTATATAGGCATCACGTCCAAGATTAGTAGACCGACTCCTGCCTGCATCTATTACTATTACTCCACACATCGAACGCTATCCAGCATGCATCTAGTGTATTAAGTTCGTGAAAAAACGGAGTAATGCAATAAGAATGATGACATGATGTAGACAAGATCTATTCATGTAGGAATAGACCCCATCTTGTTATCCTTAATAGCAACGATACATACGTGTCATGTCCCCTTCTGTCAGTGGGATTGAGCACCGTAAGATCGAACCCACCACAAAGCACCTCTTCCCATGGCAAAACAATAAGCCCCTATCTTTCTATGTGTCCGGTTGAAACATTTTGCTCATGTGTATGCGGTGAGTGTTAGCAATGATAGAAGACTATATGATGGTTGAGTATGTGGAGCTCTTACTTAATCTTTGTTGAATAAGATGAATCGCAATTGCTTGGTGACTAAGAACACAGGTTGTTGAGTTTCAAGAGAGTTCATTGTTTGAACCTTAACATGTGAATTGGTTGCCACTATAACATGAGAAGTTTTATAAGAAAGGATTGCTGTTATGATGCTAGGAAAAGTGATTGAAATTATCATTGATCAAACTTATGCACTTTGCTAGCATTCACACTTCATAAATTATTTCTTTTATCATTTACCTACTCGAGGACGAGTAGGAATTAAGCTTGGGGATGCTGATACGTCTCCAACGTATCTATAATTTATGAAGTATTCATGCTGTTATTTTATCATTCTTGGATGTTTTACAATCATTTTATAGCAACTTTATATCATTTTTGGGACTAACCTATTGACCCAGTGCCCAGTGCCAGTTGCTGTCTTTTGCTTGTTTTGTACATCGCAGGAAATCAATATCAAATAGAGTCCAAACACCGCGAAACTCCACGGAGATTTTTGATGGGCCAGAAGACTTCCATTGGGCCAAAGAAGCACCTGGGGTGTGCCCCGAGGGGGGCACAACCCACCAGGGCGTGCCAGGCCCCCCTGGCGCGCCCAGGTGGGTTGTGCCCACCTCGGTGGCCTCCCGCACCCCCTCTTTGCACTATAAATTCCCAAATATTCTGAAGCCCTTCGGGGTTAACCTAGATAAGAAGTTCCACCGCCGCAAGGCTTTGTAGCCACCGAAAACCAATCTAGACCCTTTCCGGCACCCTGCCGGAGGGGGGAATCATCTCCGGTGGCCATCTTCATCATCCCGGCGGCCACCACGATGAGGAGGGAGTGCTATCTCTTGAGCATGCGTTGGTTTTCCCTTGAAGAGGAAAGGGTGATGCAAGAAAGTAGTGTAAGTATTTCCCTCAGTTTTTGAGAACCAAGGTATCAATCCAGTAGGAGATTACACACAAGTCACCTAGTACTTGCACAAACAATCAAGAACCTTGCAACCAACGCGATAAAGGGGTTGTCAATCCCTTCACGGTCACTCGCAAAAGTGAGATCTAATAAAGATAGTAAGATAAATATTTTTGGTATTTTTGTTGTATAGATTGGAAAGTAAAGGTTGCAAAATAAACGGCGACAGAAATTGGCAAGTTGACGGGAAACTAATATGATGTAAAGTAGACCCCGGGGCCATAGGTTTCACTAGTGGCTTCTCTCAAGATAACATATATTACGGTGGGTGAACAAATTACTGCCGAGCAATTGATAGAAAAGCGCATAGTTATGAGAATATCTAGGCATGCTCATGAATATAGGCATCACGTCCGTGTCAAGTAGACCGAAACGATTCTGCATCTACTACTATTACTCCACACATCGACCGCTATCCATCATGCATCTAGAGTATTAAGTTCATAAGAACAGAGTAACGCATTAAGCAAGATGACATGATGTAGAGGGATAAACTCAAGCAATATGATGTAACCCCCATCTTTTTATCCTCGATGGCAACAATACAATACGTGCCTTGTGATACGTCTCCAACGTATCTATAATTTTTGATTGTTCCATGTTATTATATTATCCATCTAGGATGTTTTATATGCATTGATATGCTATTTTATATGATTTTTGGGACTAACCTATTAACCTAGAGCCCAGTGCCAGTTTCTGTTTTTTCCTTGTTTTTGAGTATTGCAGAAATGGAAAACCAAGCGGAGTCCAATTGACCAGAAATTTTACGGAGATTATTTTTGGACCAGAAGAAGACCACAGAGTATCGGAGATGGACCAGAAGAGTCCCGAGGCACCCACGAGGGTGGGAGGCGCGCCCTACCCCCTGGCTGCGCCCCCCTACCTCGTGGACGCCTCGGAGACCCCCCTGACTTGTTCCCGACGCCAAAAGTCCCTATAAATATAGAAACCCCCGAAAAGAAACCTAGATCGGGAGTTCCGCCGCTGCAAGCCTCTGTAGCCACCAAAAACCAATCGGGACCCGTTTCCGGCACCCTGACAGAGGGGGGATCCATCACCGGTGGCCATCTTCATCATCCCGATGCTCTCCATGAAGAGGAGGGAGTAGTTCACCCTCGGGGCTGAGGGTATGTACCAGTAGCTATGTGTTTGATCTCTCCCTCTCTCTCTCTCTCGTGTTCTTGATTTGCCACGATCTTGATGTATCGCGAGCTTTGCTATTATAGTTGGATCTTATGATGTTTCTCTCCCTCTACTCTCTTGTAATGGATTGAGTTTTCCCTTTGAAGTTATCTTATCGGATTGAGTCTTTAAGGATTTGAGAACACTTGATGTATGTCTTGCATGTGCTTATCTGTGGTGACAATGGGATATTCACGTGATCTACTTGATGTATGTTTTGGTGATCAACTTGCGGGTTCAGTGACCTTGTGAACTTATACATAGGGGTTGGCACACGTTTTCGTCTTGACTATCCGGTAGAAACTTTGGGGCACTCTTTGAAGTTCTTTGTGTTGGTTGAATAGATGAATATGAGATTGTGTGATGCATATCGTATAATCATACCCACAGATACTTGAGGTGACATTGGAGTATCTAGGTGACATTAGGGTTTTGGTTGATTTGTGTCTTAAGGTGTTATTCTAGTATGAACTCTAGGATAGATCGAACGGAAAGAATAACTTCATGTTATTTTACTACGGACTCTTGAATAGATCGATCAGAAAGAATAACTTTGAGCTGGTTTCGTACCCTACAATAATCTCTTCGTTTGTTCTCCGCTATTAGTGACTTTGGAGTGACTCTTTGTTGCATGTTGAGGGATTGTTATATGATCCAATTATGTTATTATTGTTGAGGGAACTTGCACTAGTGAAAGTATGAACCCTAGGCCTTGTTTCCTAGCATTGCAATACCGTTTACGCTCACTTTTATCGCTTGCTACGTTGCTGTTTTTATATTTTCAGATTACAAAAACCTATATCTACCATCCATATTGCACTTGTATCACCATCTCTTCGCCGAACTAGTTCACCTATACAATTAACCATTGTATTGGGTGTGTTGGGGACACAAGAGACTCTTTGTTATTTGGTTGCAGGGTTGTTTGAGAGAGACCATCTTCATCCTACGCCTCCCACGGATTGATAAACCTTAGATCATCCACTTGAGGGAAATTTGCTACTGTCCTACAAACCTCTGCACTTGGAGGCCCAACAACGTCTACAAGAAGAAGGTTGTGTAGTAGACATCACCTTGCTGCCCCTACTGTCACTGGGAAAGGACACCACAAGATTGAACCCAAAGCTAAGCACTTCTCCCATTGCAAGAAAGATCAATCTAGTAGGCCAAACTAAACCGATAATTTGAAGAGACTTGCAAAGACATCAAATCATGCATATAAGAATTCAGAGAAGAACCAAATAATATTCATAGATAATCTTGATCATATATCCACAATTCATCGGATCTCGGCAAACACACCGCAAAAAGTAGTACATCGAATAGATCTCCAAGAACATCGAGGAGAACTTTGTACTGAGAACCAAAGAGAGAGAAGAAGCCATCTAGCTAATAACTATGGACCCGAAGGTCTGTGGTAAACTACTCACGCTTCATCGGAGAGGCAATGGTGTTGATGTAGAAGCCCTCTGTGATCGATTCCCCCTCCGGCAGATCGCTGGAAAAGGCCCCAAGATGGGATCTCACGGGTATAGAAGGTTGCGGTGGTGGAAAAGTGGTTTCGTGGCCCCCCTGGTGTTTTTAGGGTATAAGAGTATATATAGGCGAAAGAAGTACGTCGGTGGAGCTCCATGAGGCCCACAAGGGTGGGGGGGCGCGCCTACCCCCCTAGGCGCGTCCTCCTGCCTCGTGGCCGCCTCGCGGAGTTCCAGACTTCAACTCCAAGTCTTCTGGATTGCGTTTGTTCCAAGAAAGATCCTCGCGAAGGTTTCATTCCGTTTGGATTCCGTCTGGTATTCCTTTTCTGCGAAACACTGAAATAGGCAAAAAAATAGAAACTGGCACTGGGCCTTCGGTTAATAGGTTAGTCCCAAAAATAATATAAAAGAGCATATTAAAGCCCATTAAACATCCAAAACGGATAATATAATAGCATGGAACAATAAAAAATTATAGATACGTTGGAGACGTATCAAGCATCCCCAAGCTTAATCCCTGCTCGTCCTCGAGTAGGTAAATGATAAAAACAGAATTTTTGATGTGGAATGCTACCTAACATAATTTTCAATGTAATTCTCTTTATTGTGGCATGAATGTTCAGATCCATGATTCAAAATAAAAGTTTAATATTGACATAAAAACAATAATACTTCAAGCATACTAATAAAGCAATCATGTCTTCTCAAAATAACATGGCCAAAGAAAGTTATCCCTACAAAATCATATAGTCTGGCTATGCTCTATCTTCGTCACACAAAGTATTTAATCATGCACAACCCCGATGACAAGCCAAGCAATTGTTTCATACTTTTGATGTTCTCAAACCTTTTCAACTTTCACGCAATACATGAGCGTGAGCCATGGACAAAAAGGAGAAGGCCCAGTGCGTGAGCCATGGACTATAGGTGGAATAGAATGGTGGTTGTGGAGAAGACAAAAAGGAGAAGATAGTCTCACATCAACTAGGCGTATCAACGGGCTATGGAGATGCCCATCAATAGATATCAATGTGAGTGAGTAGGGATTGCCATGCAACGGATGCACTAGAGCTATAAGTGTTTGAAAGCTCAACAAAAGAAACTAAGTGGGTGTGCATCCAACTTGCTTGCTCATGAAGACCTAGGGCAATTTTGAGGAAGCCCATCATTGGAATACACAAGCCAAATTCTATAATGTAAAATTCCCACTAGTATAAAAGTGACAACATAGGAGACTTGTTGGAAATATGCCCTTGAGGCAATAATAAAATGGTTATTATTGTATTTCCTTGTTCATGATAATTGTCTATTGTTCATGCTATAATTGTATTAACTGGAAACCGTAATACATGTGTGAACATGGCCCTAGTGAGCCTCTAGTTGACTAGCTCGTTGATCAATAGATGGTTATGGTTTCCTGACCATGGACACTGGATGTCATTGATAAGGGGATCACATCATTAGGAGAATGATGTGATGGACAAGACCCAATCCTAAGCATAGCACATGATCGTGTAGTTCGTTTTGCTAGAGCTTTTCTAATGTCAAGTATCGTTTCCTTAGACCATGAGATTGTGCAACTCCTGGATACCGTAGGAATGCTTTGGGTGTACCAAACGTCACAACGTAACTGGATGGCTATAAAGGTGCACTACAGGTATCTCCGAAAGTGTCTGTTGGGTTGGCACTAATCGAGACTGGGATTTGTCACTCCGTATGACGGAGAGGTATCTCTGGGCCCACTGGGTAATGCATCACCATAATGAGCTCAATGTGACCAAGGAGTTAGTCACGGGATCATGTGTTACAGAACGAGTAAAGAGACTTGCCGGTAACGAGATTGAACAAGGTATAGGGATACCGACGATCGAATCTCAGGCAAGTAACATACCGATAGACAAAGGGAATTGTATACGGGATTGATTAAATCCCCGACATCGTGGTTCATCCGATGAGATCATCGTGGAACATGTGGGAGCTAATATGGGTATCCAGATCCCGCTATTGGTTATTGGTCAGAGAGGTGTCTCGGTCATGTCTGCATGGTTCCCGAACCCGTAGGGTCTACACACTTAAGGTTCGGTGACGCTAGAGTTGTTATGGGAAATAGTATGTGGTTACCGAAGGTTGTTTGGAGTCCCGGATGAGATCCAGGACGTGATGAGGAACTCCGGAATGGTCCGGAGGTGAAGATCGATATATTAGACGAAGGGTATTGGAGTCCGGAATTGTTCTGGGAGTACCGGGTGACGACCAGCGTGACCGAAAGGTGTTTCGGAGGCCCCGACAAGCATTGGGGGGCCTTATGGGCCAAGGGGAGGGGCCACACCAGCCCACTAAGGGGCTGTGCGCCCCTCCCAATTTTTTTATTTGGGCCTTTCTCTTTTTTTTTATGGCCTCTTTTTATTATATAATTTTTTCGTCCGGAGTCTCATCCCGACTTGTGGGGGAATCATAGTCTCCATCATCCTTTCCTCACTGGGACAATGCTCTAATAATGATGATCATCACACTTTTATTTACTTACAACTCAAGAATTACAACTCAATACTTAGAACAAAATATGACTCTATGTGAATGCCTCCGGCGGTGTACCGGGATGTGCAATGATTCAAGAGTGACATGTATGGAAAATTATGAACGGTGGCTTTGCCACAAATACGATGTCAACTACATGATCATGCAAAGCAATATGACAATGATGGAGCGTGTCATAATAAACGGAATGGTGCAAAGTTGCATGGCAATATATCTCGGAATGGCTATGGAAATGCCAAAATAGGTAGGTATAGTGACTGTTTTGAGGAAGGTATACTGTGGGTGTATGATACCGGCGAAAGGTGCGCGGTATTAGAGAGGCTAGCAATGGTGGAAGGGTGAGAGTGCGTATAATCCATGGACTCAACATTAGTCATAAAGAACTCACATACTTATTGCAAAAATCTATTAGTTATCGAAACGAAGTACTACGCGCATGCTCCTAGGGGGATAGATTGGTAGGAAAAGACCATCGCTCATCACCGACCGCCACTCATAATGAAGACAATCAATGAATAAATCATGCTCCGACTTCATCACATAACGGTTCACCATACGTGCATGCTACGGGAATCACAAACTTTAACACAAGTATCTCTCGAATTCACAACTACTCAACTAGCATGACTCTAATATCACCATCTTCATATCTCAAAACAATCATAAGAGATCAAACTTCTCATAGTATTCAATGCACTTTATATGATAGGTTTTATTATATCCATCTTGGATGCTCATTATACTAGGACTAATTTTATAGCCAAAGAAAATTACCATGCTGTTCTAAAATACTCTCAAAATAATATAAGTGAAGCATGAGAGATCAATAATTTCTATAAAATAAAACCACCACCATGCTCTAAAAAGATATAAGTGAAGCACTAGAGCAAAATTATCTAGCTCAAAAGATATAAGTGAAGCACTAGAGCAAAATTATCTAGCTCAAAAGATATAAGTGAAGCACATAGAGTATTCTAATAAATTCCAATTCATGCGTGTCTCTCCAAAAAGTTTGTACAGAAAGGATGATTGTGGTAAACTAGAAAGCAAAGACTCAAATCATACAGGACGCTCCAAGCAAAACACATATCATGTGGTGAATAAAAATATAGCCTCAAGTAAAGTTACCGATAGACGAAGACGAATGAGGGGATGCCTTCCGGGGCATCCCCAAGCTTAGGCTTTTGGTTGTCCTTGAATTTTACCTTGGGTTGCCTTGGGCACCCCCAAGCTTAGGCTCTTGCCACTCCTTATTCCAAAATCCATCAAATCTTTACCCAAAACCTTGAAAACTTCACAACACAAAACTTAACAGAAAATCTCATGAGCTCCGTTAGTATAAGAAAATAAACCACCACTTTAAGGTACTGTAATGAAATCATTATTTATTTGTATTGGTGTTAAACCTAATGTATTCCAACTTCTCTATGGTTCATACCCCCCGATACTACTCATAGATTCATTAAAATAAGCAAACAACACACGAAAAACAGAATCTGTCAAAACAGAACAGTCTGTAGCAATATGTATCAAACGAATACTTCCGGAACTCCAAAAATTCTAAAATAAATTGGTGGACGTGAGTAATTTGTCTATTAATCATCTTCAAAAAGAATCAACCTAAAAGTATTATCCAGTAAAAAATGGCATCTAATCTCGTGAGCACAGAAGTTTCTGTTTTTTACAGCAAGATCGCAAAGACTTCACCCAAGTCTTCCCAAAGGTTCTACTTGGCACAAACACTAATTAAAATATAAAACCACATCTAAAAATAAGCTATATGAATTATTTATTACTAAACAGGAGCAAAAATCAAAGAACAAAAATAAAATTGGGTTGCCTCCCAACAAGCGCTATCGTTTAACGCCCTTAGCTAGGCATTGATAATTTCGATGATGCTCACATGAAAGACAAGAATTGAAGCACAAGGAGAGCATCATATAGCATATGAAAAACACATCTAAGTCTAACATACTTCCTATGCATAGACATCTTATAGGCAAATAAATTATCAAGACAAGCAAAAACTAGCATATGCAAGAAAGAAGTGAGAAACAATAACAATCTCAACATAACGAGAGGTAATTTAGTAACATGAAAATTTCTACAACCATATTTTACTCTCTCATAATAATTACATGTGGGATCATATTCAAATTCAACAATATATCTCTCACATAAATTTTTCTCTACATGATCCACATGCATGCAAAGTTGACACTCTTCCCAAAATAGTGGGAATATCATTAACTAAAGTCATGACCTCTCCAAACCCACTTTTATCAAAAACTTCATAAGATTGAACATTATCCAAATATGTGGGATCTAAAGTTGACACTCTTCCAAACCCACTTTCAGTATTATTGCAAACATTATTATCAATCTCATATTCATCATGGGGCTTAAATAAATTTTCAAGATTGTAAGAAGAATCACCCCAATCATGATCATTGCAACAAGTAGTGGACATAGCAAAACTAGCATCCCGAAGCTTAGGGTTTTGCATATCATTAACACAATTGACATTAATAGAATTTATAATAATATCATTGAAATCATTCTTTTCATTCAAGGAGCTATCGTGAATCACTTCATAAGTTTCTTCTTTCAACACTTCATCACAATTTTCAGATTCACGAATTTCAAGCAAAACCTCATAAAGATAATCTAGTGCACAAAAATCACTAGCAATTGGTTCTTCATAATTGGATCTCTTAAAAAGATTAGCAAGGGGATGAGGATCCATATCAATAGATTTTTAGCAAGCGAAGATGCAAGCACATAGAAGGCACATGGCTACACAAGCAAACGAAAAAGACGAACGGAAGAGGGGCGAAGAAAAGGCAAAGGTTTGTGAAGTGGGGGAGAGGAAAATGAGAGGCGAATGGCAAATAATGTAATGCGAGGGAGAAGAGTTTATGATGGGCACTTGGTATGTACTGACTTGAGCGTAGATCTCCCCGGCAATGGCGCCAGAAATCCTTCTTGCTACCTCTTGAGCATGCGTTGGTTTTCCCTTGAAGAGGAAAGGGTGATGCAGCAAAGTAGCGTAAGTATTTCCCTCAGTTATTGAGAACCAAGGTATCAATCCAGTAGGAGATTACACGCAAGTCACCTAGTACCTGCACAAACAATCAAGAACCTTGCAACCAATGCGATAAAGGGGTTGTCAATCCCTTCACGATCACTCGCAAAAGTGAGATCTAATAAAGATAGTAAGATACATATTTTTGGTATTTTTGTTGTATAGATTGGAAAGTAAAGATTGCAAAATAAATGGCGAAAAAAATTGGCAAGTTGACGGGAAACTAATATGACGTACCCGGGGGCCATACGTTTCACTAGTGGCTTCTCTCAAGATAGCATATATTACGGTGGGTGAACAAATTACTGCTGAGCAATTGATAGAAAAGCGCATAGTTATGAGAATATATAGGCATGATCATGAATATAGGCATCACGTCCGTGTCAAGTAGACCGAAACGATTCTGCATCTACTACTATTACTCCACACATCGACCGCTATCCAGCATTCATATAGAGTATTAAGTTCACAAGAACAGAGTAACGCATTAAGCAAGATGACATGATGTAGAGGGATAAACTCAAGCAATATGATATAAACCCCATCTTTTTATCCTCGATGGCAACAATACAATACGTGCCTTGCTGCCCCTACCGTCACTGGGAAAGGACACCGCAAGGTTGAACCCAAAGCTAAGCACTTCTCCCATTGCAAGAAAGATCAATCTAGTAGGCCAAACTAAACCGATAATTCGAAGAGACTTGCAAAGACATCAAATCATGCATATAAGAATTCAGAGAAGAACCAAATAATATTCATAGATAATCTTGATCATAAATCCACAATTCATCGGATCTCGGCAAACACACCGCAAAAAGTATTACATCGAATAGATCTCCAAGAACATCGAGGGGAACTTTGTATTGGGAACCAAAGAGAGAGAAGAAGCCATCTAGCTAATAACTATGGACCCGAAGGTCTGTGGTAAACTACTCATGCTTCATCGGAGAGGCTATGGTGTTGATGTAGATGCCCTCCGTGATCGATTCCCCTCCGGCAGATCGCCGGAAAAGGCCCCAAGATGGGATCTCATGGGTACAGAAGGTTGCGGCGGTGGAAAAGTGGTTTCGTGGCTCCCCTTGGTGTTTTTAGGGTATAAGAGTATATATAGGCGAAAGAAGTACGTCGGTGGAGCTCCGGGGGGCCCACGAGGGTGGGGGGCGCGCCTACCCCCTGGGTGTGCCCTCCTGCCTCGTGGCCGCCTCGCGGAGTTCCAGACTTCAACTCCAAGTCTTCTGGATTGTGTTTGTTCCAAGAAAGATCCTCGCGAAGGTTTCATTCCGTTTGGTATTCCTTTTCTGCGAAACACTGAAATAGCCAAAAAAACAAAACTGGCACAGGGCCTTTGGTTAATAGGTTAGCCCTAAAAATAATATAAAAGAGCATATTAAAGCCCATTAAACATCCAAAACGGATAATATAATAGCATGGAACAATAAAAAGTTATAGATACGTTGGAGACGTATGAGGGAGTAGTCCACCCTCGGGGCTGAGGGTTTGTACAAGTAGCTATGTGTTTAATCTCTCTCTCTCTCTCTCTCTCTCTCTCTCTCTCTCTCGTGATCTATATCATGGGCTTTGTTAATATAGTCGGATCTTATGATGTTTCTCCCCTATATACTCTTGTTGTGATGAATTGAGTCTTTACCCTTTGAAGTTTTTTCTTGTTGGATTGAATATTCAGAGATGAGAACACATGATGTATGTCTTGCGATATGAATACTTGTGGTGACAATTGGGGTATCATATTGATTCACTTGATATGTGTCTTGGCATTCAACTCGCGGATTCCCGCGGTGATATTGGGGTAATCTATGCATAGGGGTTGATGCACGTTTTTATTATCTTTTATCCGATAGAAACTTTGGGGTCTCTATAGTTCTTTGTGTGGATTGAGTATTATGAATATGAATTTGCTTTGGTGTTATCTTAGTACGAACTCTTGATTAGGTCAATCGGAAAGAATAGCTTGCGTTATTTTAGTAAAAACTCTAGGATAGATCGATCAGAAAGAATAGCTTTGAGGTGGTTTCGTACCCTACAAACAATTTCTATCTTTTGTTCTCCGCTAATAGGAACTCGGGAGTGATTCTTTATTACACTGTGAGGGATAATCATATGATCCAGCTATGTTAGCATTGTTGAGAGGTTGCACTAGCGAAAGTACGGACCCTAGGCCTTGTTTTCAAGCATTGCAATACCGTTTTGTGCCCGTTTACTATTTGCTACCTTGCTGTTTTTATTTATTCAGATTATAAAAATATATTTCTACCATCCATATTACACTTTTATCACCATCTCTTCGCTGAACTAGTGCACCTATACAATTTGCCATTGTATTGGGTGTGTTGGGGACACAAGAGATTTCTTGTATTTGGTTGCAGGGTCGTTTGAGAGTGACCATCTTCATCCTACACCTCTCACGGATTGATAAACCTTAGGTCATCCAGTTGAGGGAAAATTGCTACTGTCCTACAAAACTCTACGCTTGGAGGCCCAACATGTGTCTACAAGAATAAAGTTGCATAGTAGACATCAAGCTCTTTTCTGGCGGCGTTGCCGGGGAGGTGAGTGCTTGAAGGTATATCTTTAGATCTTGCAATTGAATCTTTTAGTTTCTTGTTTTATACTAGTTTGGTTTATAAAAAGAAAACTACAAAAAAATGGAATTTAGGTTGCATCATATTATTGATCATCTTTATAATATCTTTCTTGAAAATGATGGTTCGGAAAATTGTGCTCAATTGTTAGAAGAAGAAGTCAATAAAATGCTTGGCACAAAATATTTGAATGATGAGCATGATTGCAATGTTGTTAGTGTGAATTCTTTGAATATCCAAAATGCTAATGATGATTGCACAAGTCATGACAAAAATGTTTCTTATAAGCATGTCACTTTTTGCGGAGTGAATTGGGAGTGCAATTGCACACCAAAAAGGGAAGATAGATTTTGTAAGAAGCATAAATATTTAGAAACGAAAAAGAGAGGCTATATGATTGTGCTGAAAGATGTAATTTTTTTCGCCATCCTTGTGAACTTTGCAATGAATGTGGTCATTTAAATCTCCAATGCAAATTATTTCATGATCAAATCGTGTCCAAAAATTGTGATAACTTGATTACCCTTGAGGATCATAAAGAGCTTAGTCTTCTTTTGGGGTATGAAGAAATGAAACGTATAACTAAGGGTTTTCCAAACCCCAAGAGGTTTCTTGATTTTGATCTAGAAGAAATTTATATGTTTTGTGCGGTAAATTGCATTGAGAATCCTTGTATTTCCAACTATCTAAAGTCAAGAAAACAAATAGAATATGAAGAGAGTACTAATGAAAGGGAAAATATTTCCCAAAACCCTCCTAGTGTTTATTATGATGAATCAGGTAATGAGGAGGAGGTTCCTAGCCAACCAATCTCAGCAATAGGAAGCTTGAAAAG
Source organism: Triticum aestivum (assembly GCF_018294505.1). NCBI lineage: Eukaryota > Viridiplantae > Streptophyta > Magnoliopsida > Poales > Poaceae > Triticum > Triticum aestivum. The sequence goes on from NC_057799.1 coordinate 321,154,478, forward strand.
ATTAATTAAACCCACGCATGATGTGGCGAAGAAGAAAAAAAGAAGAAAGAATAGAGGTAAAAAGGTATCTCTCCCAAATAATTTTGCTCCTATTATTGTTGTGCCTCATGAAAATGAATCAAAACTAATTTTGGAAGATGATGCACTTGATGATGATTTTGTTATGCCTATTGCTTGTTGTGATGATTATGATTGGGAAGATAATGATATCCCTTATGATCTTGAAAATATTTTTAGCACTTGCTTGGAAGAATATGATAATAATGTTTGCCATACTATTGGTGCCATTCATGCTATTGGTAAGAATGATTGTGATGATATGCAAAACCACAAGCTTGGGGATGCTATGTTTGAAGATTTATTTGCTGGAAATAATGCTTGTCCTAAGCTTGGGGATGCTTTGATTAATGAATATGATCCTTTGATTCCTTCTACTTTCTATAAGAAAATTTATTTTGATGGTAGAATGCCTCCTATTTATGATGATTACATTGATAAAAGTTGGTTTGGAAGAGTGTCAACCCTAGGTAGTAGTGATCCCACTATTTTGGAGGGTGTTGAATCTTATTACAATATTGATGAAAGTGGATTTGGAGAGGTCATGCCTTTATTTAGTGAAACATCCACTATTTTGGAAGAGGTTTCAATTGATTATGACAATGAAGTTGCTATCTATGATGATTATTATGATGACATGTATGCCATAAAGAGTGATAAGTTTTCTATGCTTATGGATCATGAAAAGAGTGCTGTATGTGATGGTTATATTGATGATTCCATTCATGATGCTACTGAAAATTATTATAAGAGAGGAACTTATGATGCATGATGTTCTCTTTATGTTTCAATTCTTACCTTTTATGCGAGCATCATTGAAATCATCATGCCTAGCTAAAAGGCATTAAAGAAAAGCGCTTGTCGGGAGACAACCCAACACTTTTACCTACTGTTTTTGTGTGTTCACATGATTATGCTACTGTATTGATAATGTTTTATTGCTTTTGTTTCAATAAAGTGCCAAGTAAAGCCTTTGGGATCATGTTGGGTGATAGTTGATTTGACCCTGCTGAAAAACAGAAACTTTTCCGCTCATGAAAATAAGTCTCATTTTTAACAGAAGAGTGATATTGAGTTGATTATTTTTGCAGAAGTTTAATATACTAATTGCTCACGTGTTCATAATTGTTTCATAATTTTTGGAGTAGCAGAAGTATGGTAGTTATCCAGATCATTACAGACTGTTCTGTTTTTGACAGATTCTGTTTTCAATGCATAGTTTTCTTGTTTTCTAGTTTCTATGGCTTATATTGCTCAATATAAATTATGGAAATGATATTCTACAGTAGGTATTGTGTGGAAATAATTATGAATCTTGTCTTTGACAGTACCAAAGTGAAATTGTTTGCTCTTTATCATACTAACCTATCTCACAAAGTTCCGTTAAGTTTTGTGTGATTGAAGTTTTCAAGTTTTGGGTGAGATGTCGATATGAGGAGAATAAGGAGTGACAAGACCATAATATTGGGGATGACCAAGGCACCCCAAGTTAATATTCAAGGAAGATCCAAGCAACTAAGCTTGGGGATGCCCCGGAAGGCATCCTCTCTTTCGTCTCCAACATTATCGGTAACCTTACTTGGAGCTATGTTTTCATTCGTCACATGATATGCGTTTTGCTTGGAGCGTCAATTTATTTTGTAAATAATTTTCTTTCTGTTATTTAGAATAATGTTTTGCATCTTTTATTTCAATAAAAGTGGCATTGATAGCCTTTGCCATGCTTATCTTGCAAGTATACATGTTGCTGTTTGAAAACAGAAAGTTTATCGATGTTGCAAAAATTCCCGAGGAAAGTCAGAATGTGATAAAATGTTGAAACTTTTTGCAAAATGATCTCTGATAAATTTTCTAAAGTATGGTAGAATTTCATAATGTTTGGAGTTGAATAAGTATTGATACTCTTGCATTCTTTATAGACTATACTGTTTTGACAGATTGCTGTTATGTTTGCATTGTTTGCATATGCTTGCTTGTTTAATGATTCTATTTGACGATAGGAGTATTAAATATGCAGAGGCATTTAGTATTCAATGTTGAATAATAATTTTAGTGATTTGCTACAGTAGAGAATGATAAGGTTTTTGCATTGGTTTATACTAACTTATCTCACGAGTTCTTGTTGAGTTTTGTGTGGATGAAGTTTTTGAGATTTAGGAAAATCGTGATATGAGAAGAATTAAGGAGACACAAAAGATCAAGCTTGGGGATGCCCAAGGCATACCAAGATAATATTTCAATAAGTATCAAGCATCTAAGCTTGGGGATGCCCCGGTAGGCATCCCACCTTTCTTCATCAACAATTATCGGTTAGTATCGGTTGAGCCTAAGTTTTTGCTTCTTCACATGAGTTGTGATATTCTTAGAATGTCATTTTATTTTTGTTTTACTTGCTGTTTTAATAAAACACTTAGATATGATTTTTTTAAATAAAATAGAGTCCTCAAATAGTTTCCAAGGAGGCTAAGTAAGCGGCATTCACATCCCGTCAACAAAGCTCTTTTCTTTAGAATTGCTCTTGTGCTTCACTTATATCCTATGAGTAAATTGTTGAATAAATTGAATGTCATGAAGTTGAAATCATATCATGCTTAGTGGTAGCTTCACATTGGGTTTAGAAAGTGAAATCTTTTGAGGCTTGACAATCACAATTTTGGTCATACAAGCAATTCACGAATAATTAGTATAAGGAAGAGACCTTTCACATGCAAATACACTATCATGGAAATCTTTTGTGATTCCGAGCCCCCATCAAAATATTATATGCCAAATTTTTTGACGTTGGACAAGGAAGACAATGTAATGATTTATGTTTGTTCATATTCACATAGAAGTTATATTGTCATAGATCCTTCAACATGTGGTGCTTGCCCCCCATCTTTGCTAGCCAAAAATTCCGCACCAAGTAGAGATACTACTTGGGCATCCAAAAACCCTTAAACCCAAATCTTATTTTCAAGAGTCCACCATACCTACCTAAGGATTGAGCAAGATCCTTCAAGTAAGTTGTCATCGCTGCAATAAGGCAATAAAATTTGCTTCTAAAAGTGTTAGGTCATTTAGTGTAAGAAAAAATTGAGTGTTGTACGAATTTGTGATGGCAAAGCAATAAAAGCGATAGACTGCATAATAAAGGTTGCTATCATAAGGGGCAATATAACATGACATTCTTTTGCACTAAGGGGTTGAGCATACAAACAAATAAGCGCATGGCAACCTCTGCTTCGCTCTGTGAAGGGCCTATCTTTTACTTTTCAATATTTATTTTTATGCAAAGAGTCAAAGTTATTCTCTCTATTCCTTTTTATTTTTCTCTTTTGGCAAGCATCATCTAGGCACATATGTCCAGTTGAATATGGGTAGCATGAGTTATTATTGTTGACATCACCCTTGAGGTGAATACGCTGGGAGGCAAAACAATAAGCCCCTATCTTTCTATGTGTCCGGTTGAAACGTTTTGCTCATGTGTATGCGGTGAGTGTTAGCAATCATAGAAGACTATATGATGGTTGAGTATGTGGAGCTCTTACTTAAACTCTGTTGAATAAGATGAACCGCAATTGCTTGGTGACTAAGAACATAGGTTGTTGAGTTTCAAGAGAGTTCATTGTTTGAACCTTAACATGTGAACTGGTTGCCACTATAACATGAGAAGTTTTATAAGAAAGGATTGCTGTTATGATGCTAGGAAAAATTATTGAAATTATCACTGATCAAACTTATGCACTTTGCTAGCATTCACACTTCATAAATTATTTCTTTTATCATTTACCTACTCGAGGACGAGTAGGAATTAAGCTTGGGGATGCTGATACGTCTCCAACGTATCTATAATTTATGAAGTATTCATGCTGTTATTTTATCATTCTTGGATGTTTTACAATCATTTTATAGCAACTTTATATCATTTTTTGGGACTAACCTATTGATCCAGTGCCAGTTGATGTTTTCCTTGTTTTTTACATCGCAGGAAATCAATATGAAATGGAGTCCAAACACCGCGAAACTCCACGGAGATTTTTTATGGGCCAGAAGACTTCCATTGGGCCAAAGAAGCACCTGGGGGGGTGCCCCGAGGGGGCACAACCCACCAGGGCGTGCCAGGCCCCCCTAGCGCGCCCAGGTGGGTTGTGCCCACCTCGGTGGCCTCCCGCACCCCCTCTTTGCACTATAAATTCCCAAATATTCCGAAACCCTTCGGGGTTAACCTAGATCGGAAGTTCCACCGTCGCAAGGCTCTGTAGCCACTGAAAACCAATCTAGACCCTTTCCGGCACCTTGCCGGAGGGGGGAATCATCTTCGGTGGCCATCTTCATCATCCCGGCGGCCACCACAATGAGAAGGGAGTAGTCCACCCTCGGGGCTGAGGGTTTGTACAAGTAGCTATGTGTTTTGTGATGGGTTCGGTCGTGCGGTGTTCTTTCCCAATGATAAAAGGGGAAGCAAGACACATATTGATCATTGCCATTAAGGATAACAAGATGGGGTCTATTCCTACATGAATAGATCTTGTCTACATCATGTCATCGTTCTTATTGCATTATTCCGTTTCTCCATGAACTTAATACACTAGATGCATGCTAGATAGCGGTCGATGTGTGGAGTAATAGTAGTAGATGCAGGCAGGAGTCGGTCTACTAATCTTGGACGTGATGCCTATATAATGATCATTGCCTGAATATCATCATAATTATTTGAAGTTCTATCAATTGCCTAACAGTAATTTGTTTACCCGTCGTATGCTATTTTTCTCGAGAGAAGCCACTAGTGAAATCTACGACCCCGGGGTCTATTCTTTATCATATTTGCTTTGAGATCTATTTTTATTTGCTTTTGTTTTCAGGTCTATTATTCTAAAACCCCAAAAATACCTTGCTGCACTTTTTCTTTATTTATTTTGTTTTGTTTTATTGCGAGATCTATTTATCCAAAATTATACAAACTAATCTATCTTTTACCCGAGAGGGATTGACAACCCCTCTTACGCGTTAGTTTGCAAGTATTTGTTATTTGTGTGCATGCACCGTTTACATAGTGTTGCTTGGTTCTCCAACTAGTTCGATAACCTTGGTTTCATAACTGAGGGAAATACCTACAGAAGCTATACTGCATCATCCCTTCCTCTTTGGGGAAATACCGACGTAGTCCAGGCGACATCATTGGCCTTAGCTCTACAATACCCAACATACATACTTGGTTTGGGTAAGCAGATGTAAAAAAAATGTGGCTTCCAATGTCTTGAATTTAGCAAAATAGAAGAACTTTATTTTCTTCTCAGAGGATATAGCGATTATCATCATTATATTCCAGTCCTATTCCCGCATCATTGTCAGAGAACTTCCATTAATTATACAAACTTCCTTTTGCAGCTGTTAATTGTTAGCAATTCTTTATTATATTTCATATAACCTTCTTTGCCCCTGTGCACGCGAGTTGCAAGGGCAAGAATGTAATGCCATGCATATGACTTCCCAGTTATATAGGGGAAAATATACCTTTTATGTTGGGTAAAAGCACCATGCTTCTTGGAAGAAACATTTGTTTGGAGATCAACCTCCTTCTTTTGAGTTGTTGGATGGGAGATTGCATACTTTCAGTTAAGTATTTCAGACAAAGTTCAGTTCAACTGAAAGATGTGTTGTTTCTTCTCATTAGTATTGTTGTTGTGTTTTATGTATATCAAGATGGCTGATGAGCTTCCTCTTTGTGACATTCTAGATGAGTTTCAGAAAGGTCACAACCACATGGTTGTGGTTGTTGAATGCGGTAAGGGCATCTCCAAGGCGGACCCACAAACCGCCTGCATCCGTCTGCACCGCCGAATCCATTCAACGGGGGCCTGTATCGGTCCGCCAGGCGGTCCGGATGTGTTTTCTCCTGCAATCCGGGGACAAATTTGGGGGAGGTTTGTGGGAGTCCAGACACCAGACACGGAGAATTTCGACACCCCCGGCCCATCAAAAACCCTTCCCGGACCCCGCGCCTCCATCCTCGCCTCTTTCCCTTCTTCCTTCTTTCTCTCTTTCCTTCGCCGCCGCTCCACCAACCCGGCCGCCATGCCACACCCCTTGTAGAACTCTACATCTCCGTCACCTCCATCACTCCAGCAGGGCTCCACTACTAGGGAAAACCCTACTAGTAGTGATGGTCTTATAGGTATCAGTAGCGCTTGTACAAGCGCTACCAGTAAGGCGCTACAGCTAACTGGTAGCAGTAGCGCTGGTTTTCCAGCGCTACTACTAACTAGGTATAGCAGTAGCGCTCGGTAGGGAAAAGCGCTACTGATAATAGTAAGTAGCCATAGCGTTTCTTCTGAAAAGCGCTACTGCTAAATTTTCTTGTATTTTTTAAAATGCAGCTTATTGTCGCTCTATTTGTATAGATTTTATATATAGTACTTTCATCATATGATTTTATGACCATGATTAGTTATTATATATATATCAGTGGGTGAAATGAACACGGATTAGATTCAAGTGGAGGCAACATGTGGTGCACATCGAAAGTACTACTAATCCAAACTTGATCTAGTTTGGATTAGTAGTACTTTCGATGTGCACCACATGTTGCCTCCACTTGAATCTAATCCGTGTTCATTTCACCCACTAATATATATAATAACTCATCATACTCACATATATAACAACTTAGCATCATGCATCAACATAATAATAAATAACTCATCATTGTTATCATAATAACAAGTCCTACTCATCATCATCATACAACTTCTACTCGTTATCATAATAACAAGTCCTACTCATATCATCATACAACTTCTACTTGTTGGCATAATAAAAAGTCATACTCATCATCATAGTCATCTAACCAACCCTACTTAATTGTTCTTAGCACATGATCATGAGTATTATCTAGGACCTACTACTACCCTCTCTAAGGTAAAATAGCATAAAATAGGATAGGCCCTGACTCTCCATTATGGAGAATGGAGATTATCCTGTCTCCAATTCTTGCGCTTCACATAATGTAGCTTCCAAGTAGCTCCCTACGATTGTCCATACATTTTCCAATCATTTATTGTCATGTCTTGATCAGTTTTAGAAATCCGGTATGAACAACAGTGAATCCAAGGATGACCTGGCCGTAAGCTAATAACATCAAGGCGACCTTTCGGAAGCATCAGATCAGGCACACAATCCTTCAGGATTTTCTGTTGAAAAACATAGTAATAACTTTGTGTTAGCAATGTAGTTTAGCTTTAGAAGAATTTATGCAAAAGATGCACGAATGTCGTAATAGTAAAAAAATCTTACCATGCCATCTCCATGGATGTTACCGTAGTTCAACACGTGCACTAGTGGCACGTATTGACCATAATGTGCAGGAGTTTGATAATTTATATTGTGATTCTAAACATCATTAATAAATGAGATAAGATGATCTTTCTGCTGATAAGTTAATTCCGTGTCATCAGTGTAGTAGGTTCTGTCTACCATCTTCCGTACATTTTTTGAAGAATGAAAATAAGCTGTTAATGGAAATAAGCTGTCAACTATTTTGAAATAAATAATATAAATTACTTAATAAATATGTTTGAGAAACTCACATAGAGGTAGAAGTGGAAGCTAGCATATCAACAAGGACCCAAATGCCATCGTCTTGATCACCAAGATTGAAGGTGACATACACATCCTCCTGAAAATCATATGCCTTGCACAGTGCTTCCCAATTCGAGCAACCAAAATGGGATACGCTCTCCGAATTGTATGGCTTTACAGCAAAATCATAACCATGATGGGTCCTGAGATGAATTATCTTTGTCTCCATATTTTCATGATCTTCGAAATCCAGATGCTCCAAGACATAGCGTCTTGCATGGCATGGGATAAGCTAGTCGAATTGTAAAAGATGAAAATTACACGTTGAAGAAGCATAAGTCATGCTTAATTACGAAAAAAGACTTGTCGTTGCGTACCGTTTCAACATCGAAGGTCTCATCGAGCTTAACACTGAAGCGCCGACCGTCTACCAAGTGAGGCCTGTCGCACAGACCCCGGTCGTCGCCGCAGTAGTCGCACTCCGGGATCCTATCGTCATTGTCAGACATTTCCTATGTCCATAATTCAAAGATTAAACTTGTAAGATTGAATATATGTACTACAAAAACTAAATTAGATCATTATTATTCATCACGGGTTGACTGTCGGTCTTTTGAGTCTTTTCTTGAAAACTGCCATCTCATCTCATGTGGTGTATATGGTGGATACTCCCTCAATGATTTTTTGACCGTCGGTGATGGTCGTTACTCCTTCTTCCCCTAGTGCATAACAAAGGTCTAGCACCCGGAGAAGAAGGAGAAATGACCCCCACGACAACAGTCGGGATTCTTCGTCCTCTCTAATATATATATGGTGGACACCCCCTCACTGATTTTTCCACCGTCGGTGATGGTCGTTACTCCTCTTTCCCCTAGTGCATAACAAAGGTCTAGCACAAGGAGAAGAAGGAGAAATGACCCCCACGACAACAGTCGGGATTCTTCGTCCTCTCTCATATATGGTGGACACTCCCTCACTGATTTTTCGACCGTCGGTGATGGTCGTTACTCCTCCTTCCTCTAGTGCATAACAAAGGTCTAGCACAAGGAGAAGAAGGAGAAACGATCTCCACGACAACAGCCAGGATTCTTCTTCTCTCATATATGGTGCAGACTTTCTCCCTCACCCATTTGTTGACTGTCATGTATGGAGCCCCGACAGACTTAAAGTCAACCCGAAATGTCGTTTAATTATCTTTCTACAAAATCCGGGCCACTCGATATCTCCTAAATATTCTAGCACAAGTCATGCCAAAATTCACGGAAAAATCTGGCATGACCTTTGCTAAAAAGGACATATATCGAGCGCCTGAAATTTGCCGGAATGGAAATTAATCAACACTCCGGCAAAACATAGGCCACTGTGAGGTGTTCCCTGCAAACATAGGCCACTCATGTAGCTACTACTCTACTACAACTATCAAAACATCTACATCATCATCGACATGGGGATTTGGCTGGTCTCACCTCGAGGTCGGAGGTGGTTGGTGATGGGGACTGCGGCGGTGATGATGCAGGGCTCCTTGATTTCTGCAAAAACAAAATATAAACAAAAACATTATTATCCTCATCTTAGGACTTAGTGAAACCCTATGTCTAAAACATCCTAGGTGTAGCCCTAACATTTACTAAAAATACCTTCTTCTAACCCTAAAAATTGAAAAGACCTATATATTTACTAAAAATACCCTAGTTCTAGCCCTAACATCTGTCCATCCATCGATCCATCTATCTATATATCATCATAAACCCTAGAAAAATGCCCTGGTTTTTTAACTACTGTCTACTTCTTGAATCATAGAAAAATGCCCTAATTTCACATAAATTAGAGTTTGAAACCCTATGCCTAACACAAAAACAAAAGACTTACATTTACTGAAATTTTTCTAATTTTCTGTTCTATTCTACATTTACCAATTTTCTATTCTATTCAAAAGAAGAAAAATTACTAACAATTTCCTATTCTATTCAAAAGACCTACATTTACTTATGTTTTTCAATTCTATTGAAAAAACCTACATTTACTAAAAAAAATCTCATATAGCATTCTAATACATTTTTGTACCTAAAAATTTCTATTACTAAATTCTTTTACAAAAAAATTATATACCTAAATTTTTATACAGAGAGAGGTGGGAGGAGGAGGAGGAGGGAGTGAGGGCTTCGGGCGGCTGGGGGAGGGAGGAGAGAGGAGAGCAGTGGGAGGAGGGAGGAGGGAGCAGGGCGGTCGGAGGAGGTGGGAGGAGAGCATCGGGCACCGGCGGGAGGAGGGAGGAGAGAGGAGGGCACGGGCGGCGAGAGGAGGAGGGAGGGAGGTAGATACCTTGGGGCGACGGCAGTGACGGTGGGCGACAGCAGCGACGGCGCGCTGCGGAGAGAGAGCGAGTGAGAGTTTGAGGGGAGAGTGAGGACACGCGTGGGCCGGTGTGGATATGGTGCCCGTAGTAGTAGCGCTGGTTGGCAACCACCGCTACTGCTAGTTTACATAGCACTAGCGTGTTAAGGGAACCAGCGCTACTGCTATGATAAATAGCAGTAGCACTTTTAGAGAACCAGCGCTACTACTAACGCTAAGCATGTAAAAAAAAGCATTGGTCATCAATGATCTTTTTGTGTAGCATCTAAATTTTCAGTATGAATCTTTGCCGGTGTAGAATCTAAATCTTCAATATGAATCTTCACCGGTTTAGGAACCGACGAAGATTCATATTGCCACAGATCCTACACATAGAGTACAATGAAGACTAAGTGGTTCTGATAGTTTGCGAAGCACCATATTTAAGGTGGTAAACATTCTGTTCGCGGAGCGAGGTGGGACTAAACTTGGGTCTTAGAAGGGGACTGAATTTAGCAGTAGCGCTTGTTACAGGAAAGCGCTATTGCTAAGTACAATAGTAGTAGCGTTGTTTACGTATGAGCACTACTATTATACCTAGCCTGCCGGCAACGGTCTGCCAATTATAGTAGTAGCGTGTTTTTAACTACCGTGCTACTGCTATGTGCATAGTAGCAGCGCTCTTTCTGTTCAAGCTCTACTGCTAATTAGCAGCAACGCTTCCTTTTAAAAAGTGCTAGTGGTAAGCTGATGTGTATAAGGTTTTTCCTAGTAGTGCTCCACCCCACTTCTCCTTCATCGCCATTCAACCCCTGTCCTCCGACCGTCCCGCCAGGCACAGTCCGCTACTGCTATACTCGCCATGGCTGACAACTATTTGATGAATTGCCGGAGCTAAAAAAGTTTTCCCTTCTTATTTTTAGCAATGGATTCTAATTTGGAGTACATATACGATCAGTATGTTGAGTCGTCGGACGAGGAGGATTACTCCGATGAGACAGTGATGACGCACGCGTCGTTGATGAGCTGGAGCGTGCGGAGTACCATGTTCTTAATTTCAAGGGCTCAATAAAGGGTCAACAAGTGCTCAACTGCAACAGGGCACGCGACCATTTGACACTGATGACTGACTACTTTGCCCCCCGATGCACTCTTCGCTGACCATTTTCGCCAGTGTTTTTGGATGCGCAAGACTGTCTTAGATCGTTTGTACCATGGTGTCCGGTCCTACGATGACTACTTCATCTTGAATAAGGACGTTGTGGGAACAATTGGGTTCTCTGGTTACCAGAAGTGCACGGCCGCACTCCGGATGCTTGCATATGGCACGGTCGCTGATTCGTGGGATGAGTACCTATAGATGTCTGATAGCACATGCAGAGATGCCATGGTTAGTTTTGCAACTGTAGTGGTCGAGGTGTTCGTACCTCTGTACCTGCAAGAGAATCAACTATGGCAGACACGAACAGGCTCTTGGCAATCTCAGAAGCAAGAGGGTGGCCAAGTTAGTTTGCATCTCTTGACTGCATGCAATTGAAATGGAAGAACTATCCGAATACTTTACAAGGGCAATATCAGGGTCATGTTAAGAAGCCCACCATAATTCTTATATCAGTTGCATCACAAGATCTTTGGATTTGACACACTTTTTTGGCATGCGCGGGTCTCACAATGACAGCAATGTGCTGCATCGATCACTGTAGTTTGTGAGGCTGACTGAAGGAAAAGCTCCTCCTTGCCCCTATACTGTCAATGGACATGAGTACAACACGGGTTACTATCTGGTTGACGGTAACTATCCTCCGTGGGATACCTTTTTTAGAACCATCTCTAACATAGTTGGCCAGAAAAAGGCTCACTTTGCCCAAACACAAGAAGTAGCTAAAAAGGATGTCGAGAGGGCATTTGAAGTTATGTAGGCCCATTTTGCAGTTGTTCTAGGGCCTTCTAAACAATGGGATCCGGAGACCTTGTTGGAGGTGATGACTTGTTGTGTGATCATGGGTGATCGTTGAGGATGAGGATGACGATGCTGCCATAGCTCTAGATTTGAGAACATGGGTGATCCTATCCAACTTATAGACCATAATCCAACAACATTTGAAGAATTTATTCAAATGCATCAACAAATTCGGCATCCACCAACTCACGAGTAGGTGAAGAAATATCTGATTGAGCATCAGTGGGCGGTCAAAGGGGAAAACAATGTTGGTATATAATATTTGAACTCTTTTAAATTTGAACTATCGGTGCATGCGGCCATCTGAACGTCTGTACACTTTGTATGCGACTATTTGATCATGCAGATTTAAAAAAGGCGCCTGCTAGGCGCCATCCAGATGTCGCGGGGCAAACAACAGTCGCCTTCCTCACCGTTCAATTACTTCTAATCTAAGTGTTCCCAAGTCCCAACCATCAGATGCATCAACGCAAAGAAATACACTCCTCGTCAATAGCTTGTAGTGTGATGTCGTTCTTCTCCGTAGCACCGGCTTGTTGACCCGGCTGGCAGCATGATGGTGCTGTCGGAGCACCGTCTCGCTGATTCTGCTGGCAGCACGATGGCACCGTCAGAGCACCGGCTCGCAGCACGGCCATCGTCGCAATATCGGCTCGCGGCATGGCCGTCGGAGCAGCATTCGCAGCAACCATCACAACATCACCGGAGAAGGCGCATCACCACGCAGTCGTAAGCAATGCCGTCGTAGCATCGCCGGAGAAGCCAGGCAACACTACTAGAAACTACGATTTTATCTAGGGCCAAGGTCTTTACCTAAGGCTCATTTACCTCCTCAAGGGAAAGAAAAGTTATGAACAGTGCACTCTAGGGGAAGACAAATTTCATATGAAAAGAAAAGAAAAGGTTTACCTAGAGTTGTTTTCTCCCCTAGGTGAAGGCAGCCACGTTGACAACACTACACCAAAAAATTCAGCCACATGTGGCCTCCCGACGCATTATTTTGCCATCAGCGCGCTCTACTTTTTAGTGGTCTACACCATATTTCGGCCTGGACCCACCGCGCAGTGAGGAGGGGAAAGGAGGTGTCCGCCAGCATCTGGTCTCTCTTCCCCCTCTCTCTCTCATTCACACCGCCGCCCAATCTCTCCCTCCTGCCCTCCCAGATCTGCGCCCCGGCATTCGCCGTCTCCTCTTGCCGCCTCTCGCCAGAATCCCCCCATCGATCCCGGCCTAATCACCACCGCGGAGCCGACCGTGGTGACCACGCTGCACCATCCGTGGTGATAGCACCGCGCCGCCCATGCAGATCAGCCGGGTTGCGACGGCCTGGTGACCTCGCATCTCGGTGGCCGCGTCACCTCGTGCCGATTTGATGCCCACCGGACCTACCGCCGGGCTTGCTCTCCGACAGGTTCCCAGGCGGGCATCCCTCTGATTCCTCTACCTGTGTACGACGGGTGCCCAAGCGCACATCCTTGTTCTTCTACTCTGACTGGGGCACCTCTGTCGTCAGCCTGAAGCGTGGGTGGACGCACTTGGCGTCCATCATGAGCCACTTGCTCCTGAAGCTGTCGGCCTTCTTCCCAGCCTCCGAGATCGCGTTGGCCTTGCCGGCCGCGATGAAGTTGGCGCACCCGGAGGTACGACCATCGTTGATACGGAGGAAGAAGAAGTGGCGTAGCAGAGCCATGGACGGCATCACGCCGACATACGCCTCACAGTAGAAAGCGAAGATCGACAAGAGAAGGATGGAGTTGGGATGGAGGTGAAGGGCCTGTAACCTGTAATGGCGGAGGGTGGCGTAGAAGAAGTCGGAGAAAGGGGGAACCAGGCCCGTGATGATGTTGCTCATGAAGAAGGGGTAGAAGGTGCTCCCCTGGGCCTCCGGCCCGGCGGAGCTGGCTCGGAGCTCGGTGTTCCCCCGACCCCGCGGAGTTCTTGCAGCTCTACGAGCTGAGCATCGAGGCGGCCAACGGCGATGAGAAAGTCATGGCGAATTGGTTCCCCATGGCTCTCAAGGATGGCGCCCGCTCGTGGCTCCTGAACCTGCCCCCGGGCTCGATCTCCTCCTGGGATGAGATGTGTGATCGCTTCATCGCCAACTTCCAGGGCACTCGCGACCGCCCTCCGGCCGTGGGTGACCTACGCCGCGTCAGGCAGTAGCCAGGAGAGACCCTGCAAAAGTACATCCAGTGCTTCAACAACGTTCGCCTCAAGATCCCCAAGGTCACGGACGAGGCCATCATTTCGGCGTTTTCTGATGGCGTCCGTGGCGTCAAGATGAAGGAGGAGCTCGTCATCCACGAGGAGCTATGCACGGCTTTGGAGCTGTTCAACCTGGCGACCAAGTGCGCAAGAGCTAAGGAGGGGCGCCTTTCCCTCCTCGAGCTCCCAGCTACCGACCCGGAGGAGAAGAAAGCCAAGGCTAAGGACGTGAAGCGCAAGGGAGTAGCCGTTCTCGCGGCGGAGCCAGACATGAAGCGCAGCCGGGACCACCCCGAGTCGTTCAAGAGAAGCCGACCGTTCTGCGCCTTCCCCAACGTACACAGCCACAACACCAATGACTGTCAAGAACTCAGGGCCATTCGAGATGGACGCTTCGGTCGACGCCCCGAGCGCAACAACCGGGGCTACGGCCGAGGGGGAGGATGAGGCGGAGGACGCTGGGACGATCGCGGCCCTCGTCAGGAGTGGCACGACCGGCCTCGCGAGGACCACTGGCAGGACCAGCCTCTTGAGGGCGCATGGAGGGATCAACCTCGCAAGGACCGCCCCCAGGGTAACGCTGGCCTTCCTCCGCTGCCGCCACCGCCAAGAAGGAACGACGGCCACCACCAGGACAAGGGGGCTAGGGGCTTCCAAGAGCCGCGCGCTATCACCTGCATCTTGGGCGGAGCTCAGGCCCCAGCCTCTCAGCGCATCTTCAAGCAGTTTGCTCTCGAGGTGAACGCAACCCTTCCCAAGCTCGAGGCCACGCGCCCGCTTAGGTGGTCCAAGTGCGCCATCACTTTTAGCTCAGCAGACCAACTCAAGTGCGCGGCCACCGCTGTCGCCCTCCCGATGCTTTGCTTACCCGTCATCAGCAACGTGGAAGTCACCAAGACCCTCATCGACGGCGGCACAGGGCTTAACATCCTGTACGTAGAGATGTTCGACAGCCTTCAAGTGCCATACGATCAACTTCAGCCTACCAAGCCTTTCTCAGGAGTGACTGACGGCTCCACCACCCCGATAGGGCAGGTCCGCCTCCCTGTCACCTTTGGATAGTGCGACAACTACCGCACCGAGCTCATCGACTTCGACGTCGCCCACGTCCGTCTGCCGTACAATGCCATCCTCGGGTATCCGGCCCTGGCCAAGTTCATGGCAGTGACCCACCACGGCTACAACGTCCTCAAGATGCCAGGGAGCGGAGGGATCATCACAGTCCCCTGCGAAGAAAGAGATGCGGTGTGCTCCCTCGAGCGCGCCTTCCAAGCTGCATCAATCGAAGACCCCGACAACAACGCAGCACAGTACCCTCCTGAGGTTGTCCCCAAGAAGAAGAAGCAGCTACTCCGCGCAGGGCCTCAGGGGAGCGGCGCCTCAAGTGGAGCCATGTCAGGATCGGCGCCCGCGCCCGAGGCGCCTCCCTCTCTCACATAGGAAGGTGCGCCCGGCGCCCTACTTGGGTAGGGATCGGGGGATCTCTTCTGGAGGGCCTCAGACCTTGCCAACATCACGAGGGAGGCGCTCGGGCACCACGTGGAGGCGTGCTTCGCGGCACGTTTCCCTCAGGAGGACACCGGGCGAGGAGCGCATGGTGCTCAGGAGTTCATTGCCAAGACCACTCAGGAACTGCAGGATGCAAGAGCATGCACGACGATCGCTGCTCACCTGGCGCGGCTCCCCATCCAGGCGAGGATGGTGGGCTGCGCGTCTACGTCGACATCCCAGGGCTCAACAGGGCCGCATCTCAGGAGCCCTTCTGGCTTTCGCGCGTGGGACGCTGCGAGGGCCCACCTCATAGCTACGTTCGCATGCCATTCGGTCTGCCGAGCGTGGCAGCCGCCTTCCAGCGGAACCTGCGGAGCGTCATGGCGGCTCAGGAGGCCAGGCATCACGCAGTCCTGACGGAGATGGAGATGGTCCTCAAGGAACCGCTTGGACCCCCAGAACCTCCCGAGGCTCAGGGCCCCGTTGGCTCGTGAGGAGCGACCCCTTCGCCGCGCATCTTCAGCTGCCCCAACACCCCTTCGACAACAGAACCAGGTGACATTTTCCAAGTTTATTTAGCTGGGAGCGCCCCTCGGGCTGCATCATTCCCAGGCTGCGTGGGTCTGTCCCTGCGACATGTATCCTTTTACATCTTTAGCTTACTCTGCTGGGGGCGCCCCACGGGCTGCATCATCCCCAAGCCGCTTGGGTCAGGACCAGTGGCACGTATCATTCTTGCGTTTTCCTAATCCCGTTCGCTTTTTATGGACAATCTATCTATGGTTATCACCTGCTTGATTGCCACCCACCATGGGAGTTGCGCGCCGATCGTCTTTCTTCAGGATCCCTCGTATAAGAAGGTTGGGCACGGCGTCTGTGCTCGGGCCCGTCCCTACAGCATCGATAAATCCAACGGCTGACCTCTATCTGGCGGGCCAGTCCAGTTCACGTCACCTCCTGGGGTCGTTGGTGCTTGGCCTTCTCATACGATAACCTCAGGAAATTCATTCGACACATGTTGCCTAACCATCTCGCAGGATCACCACAGCCATCAAGAACCAAGACCAGGCGCAACCCGCCTTGAGGTAGGGCCTTGTGAGTCCCGCGCTAGCTCACGACTGCCCAAACACACCTCGTCTAGCCCTGCCTTGCAAGCCACGTGTCAGGGCGGGGCTGTACACGCCCCGGGGGCTCTCCGCAGTAGGGAGTCCCGTCCCACGTACCAGTGGAAGCACCATGCTCCGTGCTCGCCGTCGACACTGCCGAGGAGCGGCTATGCCCATGCAAGTGCGGAAGCACCATGCTCCGCACTGGTGATAAACAACTGGGGGTGGCCTCACGGCCGTATCAACCTCAGGGAGCCCTTGAGCTCAGTGTCTGGCCTCATCACAACACCTCCCCTCAGGAGAGTCGCGCGAGGGGGCTAGGCATGGGGGCTACGCTCGGGTCACGCCCAAGCGTACGCCACCCAGCCAGGTCCCCCGGACCTGGTCGTCGCGCGCCCCTCCTGCGCCGAGCCTCGGCGAGGGCAAAGGTACGAAGGTCGTTTGAGCGTCAAGGGGGACTCCTGAGCATCGCGGCTCAGGATCCTAACTGGTCACGTAGCCCCTCACTCCTTGGTCTCGTCCTGGTGATCCGGACGACCCAACGGCGGTTGAGGTATGCGCGGGGCTGGGCCCTGCCGACGTAGAACACTAGGCCTATTCCCGCATTCCCTTCCCATAAGCTGTTTGCGCATCAAGGGGGACTCCTGAGCATCGCGACTTGAGAGCCTAACTGGCCACGTAGCCCCTCACTCCTTGGTCTCGTCCTGGTGTTCCGGACGACCCAACGACGGCTGAGGTATGCGCGGGGTCAGGCTCTGCCGACGTAGAACGTAAAGCAAATGGGAAGGAAATCGCAAAATCTCAAAGCAAATATTACAAGACATATTGTTCTCCAATACCAAACACAAGTTTAAACGCCTCCACGAGGCACGATACATGCTGCAGGAATTAAGCAGGGAAGGAGCCGCCAGCAAGACACCCCTTCATCCCTGGACACCGCCGTTGCCTGCGAGGGACGCTCCTCCTTCAACGGCATCGCCTCCACCTATACCACCAGCCGGAGTTGCAGGATCGGTAGCGCCGCCGGTCGTGGGCGCGGGAGCGAAGGCGCGGAACTTCTCCAGCAGGGCCTCCACCTGGCTCTTCACGGCTACGGCGGCGGCTGCACAGTGCTCGTCGTCCACAGGCTCCAGCAACTCGTCAAGGCGGGCGGCGGGATCACGAAGATGGAGGTGGCTGAAGACGCGCGTCAGCGCGGCTCAGGAAAGAACGCGGGCTTCCCCTCCGCCATGGGGCCGATACCGCTCAGGACGTCCTCAAGCGCATCAACCAGATAAGGAAGCAGCTGGGCGGGGCCATCGTTGCTGCCAGCCAGCGGCTCCTCCAAGACCTTCTCGTAGAGTGACTTGAGCGCCGTCTGAGACCTCACCTCGAGGAGCTTGAAGGCCTCGCAGTCTTCAGCCAGGATCTTCGCTTTGGCTTCAAGCTCGGCCTTCTCCGCCTGTAGGTTCTGCTCCAGCTCCTCCAACCGGCCGCGCTCCGTGGCCTGCGCCTTCGCCAGCTGCTCCAGCTTGGCGTCGCGATCCCTGATGGCGTCCTCTCGGGCCTTCATCTTCTCCTCCTCCGCCTTGCGGCCTCGGGCTTCTTTCGCGCGCTCCTTCCGCGCGGTCTCCAGCTCGGCCTCCAACGACCGGCAGCGGTCTTTGGCGGCCTCGGCATCCTTCAGCGCCACCTCGCGGGTGGCCATAGCTTGGGCGACGGCCTCCCTGTCCTTTTTGGAGTTCGCAGCAGCCTGGCTCAGCATCGCCCGGACGGACACGTTAGAATGATGCCAGCCATAGACCAGCTCCAGGCGCCCGACCATCAAGCGACGGTCAGCGCCCTGAAGATCTTCCCGCAGTTGGATCATCTCAGAAAGGGTGCGCTCCAAAACGTCGGGGAGGCGGAAGAACATGGAACCAGCGGTGCAGTAGGGGGAGGAAGAGGCGGCATCGTCACCATAGCCTAAGAGACTGGGGGCTCCTGAGCTTTGGGGACCTCAGCAGCCGAACCAGACACCGGCGCCTCCGGAGCCAGCGGGGCTGACTCCTCCTGAGGATGCTCCCCCGGGCCTCGCGAGGATGATTGAGCCGGAGAGGCGCGAGCGCCGACACTGCCTTTCTCCACGGAGGGAGTCGCGGTCGCAGCAGGCGAATTGGTCCCGGGCAGCACCATCGCTTCCTCCCTCCTCTTTTTCGCCGCGGGCATCGGCCTAATTGCATAACGGAAAAGCGTCAAGGATCAGCAGCACAAGCAAGAATAAGGCGGGGCAAGAGCACTCACTGGTCTACCGCGGCGTAGTCCCTCCGTTTCGCAAGCTTGAAGCCTGAGAGCCTCGAAGCCTGGGGCGCGGGCACGCGGGCTCCAGGAGCAGAAGGAGGGGCAGCAAATCGACCAGAAGCAGCCCCAGGCGGCGTCGGAGCAGGAGCAGCATCTCGGGAGATCAGAGCCGACCCGCCCCTCATCAGGATCGCAGGCGGCTCCCCCCTCTGGAGGGCATCGGACTCGATGTTGTCGTCAGGCAGGGTGCGGAGGATGTCGGCCTTCACTACAAAAAAATACACTTCTATGATGATACGTGTTTGTCACAGTAGGTCGCGTTTTTTGTCATGCATGTACATCCATGACAAATTTATGACAGAATCAAGATAGTCATACCTGTGCTGTCGTAGAAGTGTTCCATGACATTACCAAAATTATCATCACGGAAGTGTCCACTTCCATGACGATAAATCGCGCGTCACAGAAGTGCTTTCGTCAAGTGTCGGAGTAAATGGCCACGGGTAGCCTAACCGACTCCCCCTGGCTCTTCGAAAAATTATCAGGCCATTCGAGCCTTCAAGCATCCAGAGCATAGGGCCGCCTTCCCCATGCCGGCTATCCCCAGGGCCGAGTACCAGAAGGCGACCTGGCCCCAGAAACCTTCCCAAAGAAAGCTACGAGATGGCCGACTCCAGGAAGCCGGCCCTGAGAAGACCGACTCCCAGAAGCCGGCCAAGACTGCACCCACCAAGGCTGCATCCACATAACGGTGATAAGACGGGGCGTGGCCGCAGTACAGCCCACTACCCCCGAATCCCGAAACAGGCATGGCCACAGGGCACCGTACAGGTCAGCAATCTCCCGTCCGGCGCGACACTGTAGCCATGTTGACCTCGATGTCACCCACGACAGGCGCTAGTACTACCCGCAGGCGGCGGGCCCCTTTAGCTAGAGATACGCTCGAAGCCGGCCCGGCCTCCCCTAGTTGGCCGGGGGCGTAGCCGGCTCCCAATAGCCGGCTACCTCCCTCCCTCGAAACATGTGCCTCATTAAGGAGACAAGACGAGGTGAGGCTACAATGAGAGCCCGCAAGACGGCGGCACTGTAGCCACGCTTACCTCGACAAAGCCCTCGTCATCAGAGGTGAGGCAACAGTAACCAGCCGCCGACAAGGCCTCCAAGCGGTGGGGCCGGCCTGTCGGCCAAGAGGCCGGCAGCCGGCGGGACCCACTAGTCGGCGGGCCCCAATGGTCGGCGGAGAAGCCAGCGAGCACAGACGCTGACGGCTGGGACCCGCGCCCAGCCGGATTACCATTGTACCCCTGGGGGGTAGGCCTATATAAGCCCCCCGGGATGCCCATGCAAAGGGTTGATCTCATAGAGTTTCACTCACCACATAGAGAGAAAGGGAGAGCTAGCCTTGCCCTTCTTCTTCCCATAGCCAAACAGCTCAAGGAGCACTTGTAGCTACTTGTATTGATCTAGTGATCATGCGGAGACCCCGCAGAGCAGGACTAGGGGTGTTATCTCCACGGAAAGCCCCGAACCTGGGTAAGATCCGCCGGCGTGCATGTCTTCGCCTTATCCCATTTCCAGGCACCGGCGATGTCTTACTGGCTCCCACAATGATAAGCCACCCGTTGGCATATGTCGCACCTACCACCCGAAATTTGGCGCCCACCGTGGGGCCAGGTGCACCGTCGTCCGGAGACCTGTTCTAGACGGGAACCCTTTTCCTCCCCCGTGAGCGTAGCCAGCCCGCTACGCCCGATGGCGCTTGCCCTGACGCGCTGCAAGGCGTCAATGACGCCTGCGTGGCGAGCTGCCTCGCCGAGCTTCTTGGCGAGACTCGCATCTCCGACGAGCCCGCGTCCGATGCGGGCACAGACTACCCCGAGAGCCACCTCGTCAGCCTCCTCGACCAGCTTCACGTCTGCAGCGAGCTTGCTGTGGACTTGGAGTCGGTCGGCTCCACCGACCCGATGCTTGTCGAATCCGACACGGCATCGCTCGACGCCTTCCCCACCGACATGGTGATCTTCGACGACCCTCTCCCTCAAGCTGACAGTGGCAGCAGCACTGTCACTGAGGTGCTGGTCATCAGCCACGGTGCCGACTCGGGCGAGAACGCCCACGACGCCCTACAAGCGGCGATGCACGACTTGTCCGTCCCCATCCCGGCCGACGCCGACGCCGAGACTCTGGAGGCACGCCGCCTCGCCCTTATCGCGGAGAGCCAGAAGACAGCCTCCATGAGACGCCTCACCGAGGCTCACCAGCGCGAAGTCGACCGCGCCGCCTTTGGTACGCCGCCTCATGGCGGGCCGAGCCGAGCCGGCCTCGTCAAGAAGCGCGGCGCGGCCATCGCCAGCATGCTGGGGGCAGACCGCCCAGTCTACGCCACACCACTCGAAAATCTGCGAGCCGCTCAGGCGGCCGCAGAAGAGCTGAACGGACTGGGGGCTGATGAGCTCCCCTACATGACAAGGCGCATCCAGCAGCTGATCGACGCGGCCGCAAAACGGCATGAAGCCGGTGCCCGCGCTGAGAGTCCTCTCCCACGCCGAGAACACGCCGCGACATCCCGGTCGCCGACTGGGAGCGGCGCCCGCGCAAGGAAAGACAAGGAGCCGGCTGCTAGCCACAGCCGGACTCGAATCACCATCGAGCGCGACGCAGAAGGCCGCCCCCGAGCAGTGGAGCGCCAAGGCAATCCGCCTCCTCCCCCACCTCGTGGGGAGAGATATCCCACCCCGCCGCCTGTCACGCATCGGCCGACTAGGCCACCGTGAAGGAGTCGGCGAGAATGACGCCCGCCACCGGATCGACCGCCTAGCACGATCCCTGGCGCTAGAAGAAGAAGACGATGTCGGCCCGCCTTGCTTTGGCCCCCGCATCCGCGACGAGCCTTTCCCCAAAGGGTTCTCGCTCCCCAGAGACACGCCCAAGTACAACGGCTCCGTGAAGCCGGAAGATTGGCTGATCGACTACTCTACCGCTGTCATCATAGCGAACGGCAACAGGCGCATAGCCGTGAAGTACGTCCCTCTCATGCTTCAAGGCACGGCACGCACCTGGCTGAACAGGCTCAAGCCCTACAGCGTCAACAGCTGGCTGGACTTCATGAAAGTCTTCGTCCGCAACTTCACCAGCACGTACAAGCAGCCTCCCAAGCCCCGCCAGCTCTCCTTGTGCATCCAAGGGCCCAGCGAATTGACTCGCGACTACCTCACGCGGTGGGCCGAGCTCCGCAACTCCTGCGAGGGGGTGCACGAGGTTCAAGCCATAGAATACTTCACCGCCGGGTGCCGAGAGGGCACCCTCCTCAAGCACCGACTCCTCTGCGACGAGCCGACTACCCTCGATGAGCTGCTGGTCATAGCAGACAAGTACGCCGTGGCCGACTCTTCAATGAAGACCGAGCTCCGAGTGCACGCTTCTGGAAAGGTGCTCGCTCCGGCTCCCAAGACGCTGGCTGGCGACTCCAACTGACGTCCCTACCAGAACGACCACAAGCGCAAGGCCCCTATGCCGCCTTCCACCAGTCGGCAGGTGGCCACTATCGAAGACGAGCAGCCCGAAGAGCGGCCCGCGCCCAAGAAGAAGGGCAGCAGGCCGGCTTGGCAGCCGACCTTCTCCTACGAGCAGACTCTCGATGCCCCCTACAAGTTCCACAGCGGCGCGAAGCCGTCCAACCACACGACCCGGAAGTGCCACTGGCTCACACAGATCTCCAAAGGCGAGGGGCTGGTGCCGCCTCCGCCTCCCGGCCCGCCGCCTCCAGCCCCCCAGCAGCCGGCTGCTCGACCAGCAGTCGGAGCCATTCAGGATGAATTCCCAGATGAGCACGCCACCTACGTCGTCTTCACGAGCCAGGTTGAAGATAAGCGCAGCTGGCGCCGACAGCACCAAGAGGTCAACGCAGTCGCCTCCAGCAACCCCGAGTTCATGCATTGGTCTGAAAGGCCTATCAGCTGGAGCCGGGCCGATCACCCATAGGTGATGCCGTCTCCTGGCTCCTACGCATTGGTATTGGATGTCACCCTCGCGACAGAGAGGCGAGCTGCCCGATTCTCCCGCGTGCTGATTGATGGCGGAAGCAGTATCAACATACTGTACCACGACACCATGGAGAAGTTGAACCTCAAGGCGAAGCAGCTCATGCCAAGCCGGACCGTGTTCCATGGCATCGTACCCGGCCCGTCCTGTTCCCCAATCGGCAAGATCAAGATGGATGTTCTCTTCGGAGACAAGGATCACTTTCGCCGAGAAGCCATCTGGTTTGAAGTAGTGGACCTAGAGAGCCCTTACCACGCCTTGCTTGGCCGACCTGCCCTGGCCAAGTTCATGGCTATGCCCCACTACGCCTACCTCAAGATGAAGATGCTGAGCTCGAAGGGGATCATCACTGTAGCCGGCGACTACAAGAAGTCCATCGAGTGTGCTGCGGCCAGTAGCCGACTGGCCGAGTCCCTCGTGGTTGCAGAAGAGAAGAAGATGCTGGAGCGAGTTGTGGCCATTGCAGGCAAGCAGCCGGCCCTGCCCCCCAACCCCAAGGAATATGATGCACAGGGCTCCTTCCAGCCGGCCAAAGAGACGAAGAAGATACCTCTGGACCTGGAGAGGTTTGCTGTCATTGGTGCAAACCTGGACAGTAAATAGGAAGGCGAGCTCGTCGACTTCCTCCGTGAGAATCGAGACATCTTTGCATGCTCCCCAAAGGACATGCCGGGTGTTCCGAAGGATTTCGCCGAGCACAAGTTACACGTCCGAGCGGACGCGAAACCAGTCAATCAGACTCTCCGCCGACTGCCGGAGGAGAAGAGAAGAATCGTAGGAGAAGAGATAGCCCGGCTCCTGGCCGCCGGCTTCATTATGCAAGTGTTTTTCCCGGAGTGGCTTACCA
Organism: Triticum aestivum; assembly: GCF_018294505.1. Taxonomy (NCBI): domain Eukaryota; kingdom Viridiplantae; phylum Streptophyta; class Magnoliopsida; order Poales; family Poaceae; genus Triticum; species Triticum aestivum. The sequence continues at coordinate 321,178,338 of NC_057799.1, forward strand.
ACCCGGTCTTGGTGTTGAAGAAGAACAACAAATGGCGTATGTGTATAGACTACACTAGCCTGAACAAAGCCTGCCCCAAAGATCCGTTTGCCCTACCACGGATTGATCAAGTGATAGACTCCACAGCCGGATGCGAGCTGTTGAGTTTCTTGGATGCCTACTCAGGATACCACCAGATCAAGTTGGACCCAGCTGACCGCCTGAAGACCGCCTTCATCACACCATTCGGAGCTTTCTGTTACCTGACTATGACATTCGGCTTGAGGAATGCCGGTGCCACTTTTCAGCGTTGCATGCAGAAATGCCTCCTCAAGCAACTCGGCAGAAATGCCCACGTCTACGTAGACGATATTGTGGTGAAGACGGAGAAGCGCGGCACCCTGCTGGAAGACCTCAAAGAAACATTTGCCAACTTGCGTCGATTCCAGATCAAGCTCAACCCCGAGAAATGCGTGTTTGGAGTACCAGCCGGCCAGCTTCTAGGCTTTCTGGTCTCCGAACACAGCATTGAGTGCAACCCTGTGAAGATCAAGGCCATTGAGAGAATGGAGATTCCCACCAAGTTGCGAGACGTTTAGAAGTTCACCGGGTGCTTGGCCTCCCTAAACCGCTTGATCAGCCGGCTAGGGGAGAAGGCTCTCCCCTGTACCAACTCATGAAGGAATCCACTCACTTCGAGTGGAACGACCAAGCAGACCAAGCCTTCCATGAGTTGAAGAAGATGCTGACCACTCCACCTGTCCTGGCGGCGCCGACTGAGAAGGAGCCCATGCTCCTCTACATTGCCGCGACTAGCCGAGTGGTCAGTACAGTCATCGTGGTCCAGCACCCAGAAGAAGGCCGAGCCCAGTTAGTCCAGAGGCCGGTATATTATTTAAGCGAAGTACTGTCCACCTCAAAGCAAAACTACCCGCACTACTAGAAGATGTGCTATGGAGTGTACTTCACCGCCAAGAAGCTGAAGCCCTACTTTCAAGAGCATCCCATCACGGTCGTATGCACCGCCCCGCTTGCCGAGATCATAGGCAGCTGGGATGCATCCAGCCGGGTGGCTAAGTGGGCCATTGCGCTGGCTCCTTACACAATCTTCCACCAGCCCCGCACCACCATCAAGTCCCAAGCATTGGCCGACTTCCTCGTCGACTGGGCCGAGACCCAGTACCTACCGCCGGCTCCCGACTCCACTCATTGGCGGATGCACTTCGACGGGTCCAAGATGTGCACCGGCTTGGGAGCCGGCATCGTCCTCACCTCTCCCAAAGGCGACAAGCTCAGATACACGCTGCAAATCCATTTTGCCGCCTCCAACAATGTGGCTGAGTACGAGGCGCTCATACACGGGCTTCGGCTAGCCAAAGAGCTCGGCATACGCTGGATCCTGTGTTATGGCGACTCGGACTTGGTGGTCCAGCAGTCGTCTGGCGACTGGGACGCCAAGGATGCAAACATGGCGAGCTATCGATTCCTCGTCCAGCAGATCAGTGGATACTTTGAAGGGTGCGAGTTCCTCCACGTGCCACGGGCTGACAACGACCAAGCAGATGCCCTGGCACGGATCGGCTCCACCCGGCAGGCCATACCAACCGGTGTCTCTCTCCAGCGCCTCCTCAAACCGTCTATCAAGCCGTCTCCAGAATCAGACTCTATCTTCGTACCGCCTGCCCCTGATGCAGTCGGATCTGACTAGAGGAACCCAGCAGGCGGCTCGGGGACTTCAGAACCCGGCCTGGGGACTATAGCAGTCGGCCCGGGGACTGCAGCGACACAAGAGGCGGTGGACGACTCCAACTCTCCACCACCCAACCCACCCACCCGGGTCACAGTGGCCGCACTGACAACAGAAGAAGTCACAGCTCCATCATGGGCCCAGCCCATCCTCAACTTCCTAGTCAATAGAGAGCTGCCGACTGATGAGATCTCGGCAAGACTAGTGCAACGCCAAGCCGAAGCATACGCAATAATAAACAGAGAACTTGTCAAGCGTAGCGTCACTGGAGTCTTCCAGCGCTGCGTCGAGCCAGAGAAGGGCATAGCAATCCTCAAGGATATCCACCAAGGCGAATGCGGCCACCACGCAGCCTCAAGATCACTTGTCGCCAAAGCTTTCCGCCATGGTTTCTTCTGGCCTACTACTTTGGAAGATGCCAAGGAATTAGTCAAATGCTGCAAAGGATGCCAAGTCTTCAGTTCCAAGCAACACCTGCCGGCTTCTGCACTCAAGACCATCCCCCTCACCTGGCCCTTTGCCGTTTGGGGGCTGGACATGGTAGGCCCATTCAAGACAGCCCGCGGCGGCATGACACATCTGCTTGTCGCCGTGGACAAATTTACCAAGTGGATTGAAGCAAAGCCGATCAAGAAGCTGAACGGGCCGACTGCCGTAACATTCATCGCAGACATCACTACTCGGTATGGTGTACCACACAGCATCATCACCGACAACAGCACGAATTTTTCCAAGGGAGCACTGGCACGTTTCTGCGCGACACAGGGCATCCGACTGGACTTAGCGTCCGTTGCCCACCCGCAGTCAAACGGCCAGGTCGAGCGAGCAAACGGCCTCATCCTCTCCGGCATCAAGCCCCGACTGGTCGTACCATTGGAGCGTTCGGCCGACTACTGGCTCGATGAGCTGCCGGCTGTCCTCTGGAGTCTGCGTACTACCCCAAACAAGTCAACTGGCTTCACTCCGTTCTTCCTTGTATATGGTGCCGAGGATGTCATCCCAACTGACATCGAATTCGACTCGCCTCGGGTCACCATGTACACGGAGGCGGAGGCCAAGGAAGCACGAGAAGACGGCGTCGACCTGCTGGAAGAAGAACGGCTGTTAGCACTCAGCCGGTCCGCCATCTACCAGCAGGGTTTGCGCCGTTACCACAACCGGAAGGTCAAGCCAAGATCCTTCCAAGAGGGCGATCTTGTGCTCCGGCTGATCCAGCGAACAGCCGGCCAGCACAAGCTCTCGGCCCTTTGGGAAGGCCCTTTCGTCGTCAGCAAGGCCCTAGGCAACGACTCCTACTACCTGATCGACGCACAGAAGCCAAGAGCACGCAAGAGGGATGATTCCGGCAAGGAGTCGGAACGACCATGGAACGCCAACCTCCTGAGAAGATTTTACAGTTAAAAGCAGTATGTATCATGCTACCTTTTTGTATTAAGTACGAAACAACGGGTCCCCCGAGGCGCACTCGGGGACTGCCCTCCTTTATCTATGAATGACAAGTGTCATACCCATGAATGTATTATTACATTTGATTTTCTATCTGGCACCGGGTTCGACTAGTCGGCCCGGGGACTGGCCGCCTTAAGTTATATTAAAAGTTCTACCTGAAGTCACACAAGTAGTGTGCCAGCACCCGAGCCCTCTCTTGTTGTAACTCGCAGCTCAAAGAACCGACTGTCCAACTGGCAAGAGCCAAAGGCAAAAAGGATGCCCACACGAAAAACGGCTAAGGACTAACGAACTTATATAACGCAAGCCGGCCTCCAACCACGCCTACCGGCTGTCAAAACAGCCGGCTGGCCGGCCTCCCAGTCACTTTGCTACAATCCAACAAAGCTAGAGTACTTGCCCTCCCAACTGGCCAAGCACTTCTCCAGCCACAGACTGCAGAGCAGGTGTCCGGCTGGGAAGGCGGCAACCAAGGGAGGGCGGCAAAGGAAACAGCCGAAGGATGAAAAGCAAAGAACAAGGGAAAGCCAAACGCATGCATGATTATATTTACACATAAGGCCCTCAATACGCTGGCAGTCAATATAGTTCGAATACACCCCAGTGGGTGGAACTATGCAAACTTAACAAAATACTGTTCCAAGAGTAATAAAACAGGAAAGTAGAGGCAGCAGACTAGACTAAGGGCGCAGCAGGGGAGCCGGGCTGGTCGGTGGAGACGGCAGCGCCGGCTGGAGGAGTGGCCGGCTGGCGAGTCTCGGCTTGATCATCACCGGCTGCAGGCGGTGCGCTCGCACGCGCCTTGTTGCTGGAGGCACGGTCAAGCTGAGGCTGACCGGCGGCTCAACCATCTGGTGCGGCGCCTTCACCCTCCTCCTCCTCCTCCTCGCCCTCGTCGCTGGAGTCGATCTCCTCCGCCGAGTCCTCGCCATCTGCCGGGTTCAGCCCGAACCACTGCTCCGGCTAGGCAACGCCGTTGTCGTCCACCTCAGGAGCAAAGGCGCTGGTGTCGGTGTAGTCGGCGATCGCCGAGGCTCACTGGATGATAGCCGGCCGCACCGCTCCAGCTCCGTGTCGGCCTCCTGCCGCCAGGTGGCCAGCTGGTCCAAACTCAGCTCGGGATACGAGGCCTTGACAAACTCCAGCGCCCGCCTGGCGCCTGACCGAGCCGCAGAAGCCTTCCAGGCCTCGAAGCGGCCGGCCGCCACCTCCAGCCAGTCGGCAGTCCGACTGCGGGTGCGGGGAATCACCTCACCGGGCCAGAGAGCGGCCAGCACCTGCGCCCCAACACGCTGAAGCCGGCGGAGCATGCGGTGAGCCAGCTGGAGGCGTGCTTGAATCGCCAAGAGCTGTTCCTCCAGCGACCGGCGAGCGTTCGGCGCGATCTTGGCGCCAGCCTGCCTTTGCGCCTCGCGGTGGTCCTCGACGACCTGGTTGGCCGCAGTAGAGTAGCCAGGGAAGTACTCTGCGCAAGAAAGAAAGAGAAAGAAGAGAAAAATACCAAGTCAGGAAACGAGCCAAGCGGCAAGCGGCAAGCAAGGGACGAAGAAAAGGGCGGCCTACCGTCAACCAAGTCTTCGATCTGGCCGTAGCCGTTGATCAACGGCTGCCTCGCCTCGGCCCAGCTTGCCGCCTCTGTCTCATATTCGGCTTGAAGGGCGGCCTTGCTGTCCTGCACCGCCTTCAGGGCCGCCTTGTGGCTCTCCTCTTGGTCGGCCAGCTTCTTGGCCAGGCGCTCACGCTCCTAGGCCAAGGCGTCAAACTTGGCTTCCTTAGTGCGAAGGGCAGCCTGAGTCCCACCCAGCTGCTCCCTCAGTTTGGCGTTGGCTGCTGCAGGCATGGCAGAGAAGAAAGAAGCAATAAGGAAGAAGTCATCAAGAAAGATCCAACCCGACTGCTCAGCTGTCGGCCCGAATCTCGGGGACTACACTCAGTGGGTGTGCTGACGCGTCCCCACGTGAGATAAAAGATGAAGCACTTACCCCGGCTCTCAGATACATCAGCATTCTTCTGGGTCAGCTCCCGAGCCTGGGAGTTGAAGGCAGCTGCACGGAGGTTGTGGTAGTCCTACAAGTCAGGCAGAGAAGCGAATGAGAACAAGATAGCAAACAAAGCCCGCTAAGAAGTTCCAAGCTGCCTGCTCAGCAGCCGACTCGGAACTCGGGGACTACACCCAGTGGGTGCGCTGACGCGCCCCCACGGAAGAAACCAAGATCAAAAAGCAAAAAGGGGAAGACTTACCCGAATGGCCGCTCGCGTCGCGAGGAACTCGTCATTGTATTGCCTCAGCGCCGCGGCCTGGGACTGAAGCCGGTTCCGGACTTCTTGCGCCGCCACATTCACCACGGCCGTCCCTCCACCCGGCGTCCACCCCGAGCTGGCGCTGGCCGCCTCCACGTCCTGGGCCGATGAGCCGGAGCCCGCGGCCTTCTGCGGGTCCGAAGTGGCCTTCCCCGCGCGCCGGCGCGATGGCGACTGGACCACCAGGTCCGTCCTCGCAGCCGGCTCGCCCCCAGCTGATTGTGCAGGCGGCACGTTAGGCCGACTGCCTTGGGCCGCCCCAGTCGGCGAGGACGGTGCCGCCTCCCTCTCCGGGACGACGACATCGTCCTCCCTCTCCAACCCCGGCAGGTCGCCGCCGGCTTCCTCCGGCGGGGGCTCCGGGACCTCGGGCGCCGCGACACGCAGAGGATTGACAAGCAAGGCCCCCTCCGCCGTTGCCGCGGCCGCAGCCTCCGCCTGGGCCTTGGCCGCCGCGTCGGCACGCGCCTTCGCTGACTCCTCCTCCTCCTACGCCGCCTTGGCGGCAGCCGCCCTCAGCTCCTCCGCCTCCCGCTCCTCCCGCGCATTTCGCTCCATCGCCGCCTGAAGCTCGGCACGGGGGTCCACATGGCGGGTGCTCCCGGATCCTCCCGGCGATCCAACTACGGAGGCGGCAGCAACCCGCTCAAGAGAAAGCGGAGCCCTGATTTTTGAAACAAGACAAGGGTTCAGAAATCGACAAGAAAAGAAGAAAGAGTATGCAAAAGAATATACACTTACGCCGACATCGTCTGCGGCGGCTTCACCACCTTGCGGAAGCGGGCCACTTTCGCGGCCGCCTCATCCCGCCTGGTCGCCACCGCCCCACCCTTGGGCTTCTTCGGCCGACTGCCGAACAAGCCCGACGCGGCCCGACGCTTCTGCCCGCCACCCCGACCAGGCGGCGCGGCGGACGAACCCGCGCCATGGCCGGACGCCGGCTGGCGGCGTGGGACGATTTCCGCCTCGTCGTCATCCGGCCAGTCGTCAAAGCTGACTCCAAGCCCGGAGCCGCCTGCTTCACCGCCTCCCGCCTCGGTGTTGTCATCCATGGCGGCCGCCCCCAAGTCGTGATCCTCCAAGTCATGCTCCGCCCGGTCGGGAAGAAATCGGCGATCCGCCCCAACCCGGCCGCAGGTCGAAGGAGAGGGCTCTGCCAAGACGTGCCGACTGGTCAGAGTCGGCCAAGAAAAACTCGGCGACAAAACTAAGAGAAGAAAGGATAAAGAGAGCGTACCGTAGGCGGGGGATGAGCATGGGAGTATGGCTCCTTGCCAAACCGCCACTCTGCGGAGAGCTTGCAGTTCGCAATGTAATTAACCATATGAGCCACCACGTCATGCGGCATATCCTTGGTGCACATCCGACTCGTATCGAGTTGGCCGCTCATCTGACAGATCAGATGAGGGCGGCTTTGAAGCGGAAGCACCCGGCGCACGACGAAGGCGGCCAGTAAGTCGGACCCAGTCAGGCCCTCCGACTGGATCATTACCCGGAGTCGGGCGACGGCCGCGGCTCCAGCCGGCGACAGCGTCACGACCCGATAGGACCACTGGGGCCGCCTCCCAGCCGGCGGGCCGGCTACGTAAGCCGGCAGGTTGACGTAGTCGCCTTGCGGGGCGACGTTCCTCACGTAGAAGTATGACTTCTGCCAACGCTTCACCGACTGGATCAGCGTGATCACGGGGAAGGGGTTGTCGGCTGCCGGCCTCCGCATCGCGATGAAGGCGCCGCTCTGAGCTGGCACGCCCTGCATGCGGGTGCCGAGCTTGGTTTGGAAGAATTCCCGTCAGAGCTCGAGGTGGGGAGAACGCCAAGAAAGCCTTCGCACAGAGTGACGAAGGCGGACAGCACCACCACCATGTTCGGGGTGAGGTGGTGCGGCTGGAGTTGATAGAAGTCGAGGAAGGAGCGGAAGAAAGCGCTCGCCGGCAGGCCGAGGCCGCATAGGAAGTGCGAGCGGAAGATTACCTGCTCGCCTTCCTCCGGCGCCGGCATGATTTCTCCGGCGCGAGACGGACCTGCACCTGGTCCTTGCCGGGCAACCGCCGTGTCTTGCGGAGGAAGTCGATGTGGTCCATATGGACGTTGGAGCTGTCCCAGTCCCTGCCGTACTGCATGGTGGTGAGAAGCTAACGAGGAAGGGTGCAGCGGTGAAGATAGCACGGCACTGCGGCGGCAAAGTTGCGGGGCGGAGTGAAGATTGGTGGGACGGCGCGGCGGTGAGGCGCTGCTGCGTGGGAAAGCAGGAGGAAGAAGATGGCACAGAGGAGAAGAGCGTGCGAGCGTCTGCCGCTTCCCCTCCCCCCTACTTATAGCCTCGTGCGGCGAAGCCGAGGAGGCGAGGCGTGGGGAGGAACGTGGGATTAACTGCGCCCACTCCCCCACGTCCCGCGATTATTGCGCCCTAACGGCGTGCGGAAACCACCGCCGGAAGACGTGCGGACAGCTTTGGGCCACAGAGAATCCGCGCCTGGGCCTAGGCGTAGGAGTGGTGGGCCCCCGGCCTCCGGCGATGTCCTGTCGCGCGCGTGGGTATGCAGGCTTTTTTAGTCGGAGGATGCCACGTGCTTCGCGGGCGGCGAGCGGCCGGCCCGCAGCCCGGCGCATGCGCCAACAGACTCCCGCCTTCCGACTTTAGAAATTTCGCCAAGACAGCGCGCCCAACCGAGGCCGGCTCCCAGCTGTTGGCTCGTCAAGAAAAGAAGCTGACCGAGCTTCTCGACCTCCTCTCAGCCTCGAAGCCCAACCAGCTTTGGGGACTATTGTCGGAGTAAATGGCCATGGGTAGCCTAACCGACTCCCCCTGGCTCTTCGAAAAATTATCAGGCCATTCGAGCCTTCAAGCATCCAGAGCATAGGGCCGCCTTCCCCCGGCCGGCTATCCCCAGGGCCGACTACCAGAAGGCGACCAGGCCTCAGAAACCTTCCCAAAGAAAGCTACGAGATGGCCGACTCCAGGAAGCCGGCCCTGAGAGGACCGACTCCCAGAAGCCGGCCATGAAGAAAGCCGACCAAGACTGCACCCACCAAGACTGCACCCACAAAGGCTGCATCCACATAACGGTGATAAGACGGGGCGTGGCCGCAGTACAGCCCACTACCCCCGAATCCCGGAACAGGCATGGCCACAGGGCGCCGTACGGGTCAGCCATCTCCCGTCCGGCGCGACACTTTAGCAATGTTGACCTCGATGTCACCCACGACAGGCGCCAGTACTGCCCGCGGGCGGCGGGCCCCTTTAGCTAGAGAGACGCTCGAAGGCGGCCCGGCCTCCCCTAGTTGGCCGGGGGCGTAGCCGGCTCCCGATAGCCGGCTACCTCCCTCCCTCGAAACATGTGCCTCATTAAGGAGACAAGACGAGGTGAGGCTACAGTGAGAGCCCGCAAGACGGCGGCACTGTAGCCACGCTTACCTCGACAAAGCCCTCGTCATCAGAGGCGAGGCAACGGTAACCAGCCGCCGACAAGGCCTTCAAGCGGTGGGGCCGGCCTGTCGGCCAAGAGGCCGGCAGCCGGCGGGACCCACCAGTCGGCGGGCCCCAATGGTCGGCGGAGAAGCCGGCGAGCACAGACGCTGATGGCTGGGACCCGCGCCCAGCCGGATTACCATTGTACCCCTGGGGGGTAGGCCTATATAAGCCCCCGGGACGCCCATGCAAAGAGTTGATCTCATAGAGTTTCACTCACCACATAGAGAGAAAGGGAGAGCTAGCCTTGCCCTTCTTCTTCCCATAGCCAAACAGCTCAAGGAGCACTTGTAGCTACTTGTATTGATCTAGTGATCATGCGGAGACCCCGTAGAGCAGGACTAGGGGTGTTATCTCCACGGAGAGCCCCGAACCTGGGTAAGATCCGCCGGCGTGCATGTCTTCGCCTTATCCCGTTTCCAGGCACCGACGATGTCTTACTGGCTCCCACAACGATAAGCCACCCGTTGGCACATGTCGCACCTACCACCCGACATCAAGGGTGACCGACACGTGGCATCCACCGTAACGGAACGCCGTTAAGCTATCACGTCGGGTTTTGGATCCGTTAACCCGTTAACAGCCGCGACCAATGGGGATTTTCCACATGTAAAATCATCATTGGCTGGTGGAAACACGTGTCGGCTCATCGTTGGGACAGATGTCATCCACTCATTGGACAGAAGGCGCCTATGATACGTCGACATGTGGCACGGCCCATCAAGTTTAAATGGGCCGGCCCAACTAAAGGCCCACAATATTTTGCGGACCATAACGGGCCGGCCCAGCTAAAGGCCCACGAGATTTTGCGGACCATAATGGGCTGGCCCAGCTAAAGGCCCACAAGATTTCGCGGGCCATAATGGGCCCACCCAGGTATAGGCCCACAAGATTTTTGTGTGCCATAATGGGCTGGCCCAGGTAAAGGCCCACAAAATTCTTGCGGATCATAATGGGCCGGCCCAGCTAAAGGCCCACGAGATTTCGCCGACACTAATGGGCCGGCCTAGCTGTAGGCCCACAAGATTTTGAGGACCCTAGTAGGCCGGCCCATTAACTGGCTGCCATGTTTTGGGCCAAATCCCGGCTGATATTTAATCCGGTCCATTAATGGCCTGCCACGTTCCGGGCCTAATAATGGCCCATATGAGATCCGGCCCGTTAAAAGCCTCCCACATTCTGGGCCAAATCACGGCCCAGATCAGGTCCGGCCCTTTAAGAGGCTTTGGCCTCAATTATGGCCCATATCAGATTGGGCCCGTTAACTGGACGCTATGCTTTTAGGCCCACTTGCTAAAGGCCCATTTAGTAATTCGGCCTGATATTAGTTTCGGCCTGTTAAGGGCCCGTTTAACATTTCGGCCCTATATTAATTTCGGCCTGTTAAAAGCCCATCATATAGTTGGGCCTAACTACGGCTCGGTTTGCATCTGGCCTGCTCGCAGCCGATATCTGATTCGCACAATCATGGGCCGGGGTCCATTTCTGGCTGTTGCCGGCCCGTGAGCTGTTCGGCACGTTCCAGGCCCAACCTACTTCTCAGCCTCCTAAAAGCCCATTGAGTTTTCTTGCGAAAAGAGGGCCGGGGGTTACTTGGCCTATTAAAGGCCCGAATCTACTAGTGGGCCAGTTTGACGAGGCCCATGATGCGGATCATACATCGTGATTGCATGACGGCCCGATTATGTACCGTAATTTTACAGTTTGGCCGGTTTACTGCGAAGACAGGATATATATACAGTAAAATAACTGCAGCATCGTGAATAAGAAAAAACCTAGACTATACAATAAAGAAATCACGGCATATTACATCCACTGGGCATCAAAGTTCGCCACTATGATAATAAAGCACAAGCAGACAGCAGATTACATACACTGGGCATCAAAGATCGCCACTAGTGCAAATAAACACGCCGACAAAATAATATACAAAACTGACAGCACTCCAATAGAGTTCAAGAAAGGTTAGCCCTGCTGGCGAGCTGCAGTGCAACCACCTGAGCAAGATGATGAGACTGCGCTTGTTCAACACTTATATCTTCCTCACTCTGAAAGATAAACAAGCAGACATATGACCGGTTTTGCACATAAAAGTATCAGTGCTGACAATTCATCACATTTCCTACTGACGAATAAAGTGACACAGTTTAAAATTGCATTAACACAATATGGTATTGTTCAGGTCAAGACATGGCAGGAAATGACATTGTGAAGGAGTTGGCAGCTTCACGACACCACTGGATTACAGATCAAGAACTCATAAGTATCAATGGTTAGTGTGCTGTCAATTTATCCCATTTCAGATTGGCAAAGAGACGGTTTAAATAATAGTAGAATGATATGATATTGTTCATAGTTAAGACATTGCAGAATATGACATTGTGTTGTAGTGGGTAGGTTCACCACACCACTGGATTACGGATGAAGAACAGAAGCATACATGCAGTGCAAAAGAAGATCACTTGCTCTGTATAGTTTAATTTACATGGTATGAAGAAGGAACTTGGTTGTACAACTGAAAACTTAAATTGAGAAGGACAAACTTTTCTTTATGAACTACATAATAAACTTTAAACATGCAATTTGATGCAAACACCAAAAATAAACAGCTGTTGCAGTCATGCCTAACCAAATATACACAACAAAGTTTGAAGGCTTGAGAAGGACAAACTTACATTACTGGTGAAGACAGGCTCTATAAAGCCCTTGTCCATGCTGATGGGGGGGCAATTCAAGAAGTTTACCACAGAATCTTCTTCATAAGCATTGCCTTTATTCTACATTTTGTTAAGAGTAAATATAGATGTGATAATATACGAAAAATGGAGAATATTTAAGATAAGATGAAGAGTGATGCTACATAACCAAGTAGCTATAAATGTATGTGCAGCGATACAGGCAAAAGGCACAGCCAAGAGCAATGCACAGCTAAACTTCTTCAGTACCAACCTTATGGTAAGAGTAAATATAGATCTGATGTGTAGAAAATGGAGGGCAAAGGAAAATAAGTTGCAGAGTGATGGTACATGAACAACTACCTGTCAATATAAGTACACTGATAAAGGACATCATGTACTTACGAGAACAATGCAGAGCTAAAAAAATCATTGGCATTGGATATATTCTACACTAATGTAACCATTCATACAGATCAGATAATTTGGAGCGAACAATTGATAAGCAAGCTATCATTCATACTGCTGTCACATAATGAACAAGGTATGTATGCAAGTACAGTGATACAGGACAACAGGTACTAACAAGAGCAAAGCAGCGGGCAGCATATTTGCGATATCCTGTCGTTCTTTTCAAATCGGAATTCTTCTTCGAGCAGATTTCCTGCAAAAAAGATCTGTAAGGCACATGCGGAAAAGTAGAAGTTCAAATTGTCATTTGATTTCATAGACAGTACCTCATCCTGGGAACGAGACCAGTGCATAACAAGGTTTTTCCATTCAATGTCTTCTAAATTTAGCACAGGAAACTTCACCGGAAATTCGTTTATAGACTTGCCATCAAAGTGTGATTTCCTCAGGTAACACCGATACTGCTGCAATGCTTCCTTGAAAAGCACAAGCAAGCTTTGCTCGTCATGACTATCCAGATTGACCCTCGCCTAGTTACAACAATGTAATGTAAATCATTGATGTGTTCGATCAGCAGAAAACAGGAAAATAATAACCATGAATAATAGCACTTACACGTAAGTTGGACAGGAAGATGTGAAAATGGTGTTTGTCTTCACTATAATCTTCCCATGATGGGAATATATGCAAGTAGTCCCTAACAACATTGAAAGCATTGTCTTTTAAACTAGGAATAAATGGAATGAGGTTCCAATCTGCAGGAATTGGCCGTCTCTGCAGTTGGGATAGGTCTTCGGCCGGTGGACTTGCTGTACTTTTTGCTGGAGTGGGATTTTTCTGTGGTACAGCTGGTGCTATGGCAAATGAAATCGGTATACCTTTTGCTGGAGTGCAGGTCCTGTGTGGTGGGGCTAGTGGTGTGGCCAGTGAAGTATGGGTACAGTCTGCTGGAGTCGGTCCTACGTTTAGTGTCACTGGTTGTACAGCCAATATAAGTGGGGCGCTGTCTGATTTCTCCGGCACCACCACGTTTTTCAAGGACTTTGCTGGTGCTCCTTCAGGTTCGGCAATCACCCTCTTCCTTTTTGATGTCTGATGCACAAGAACAACATTTGAGTGGAAAAACATGGTATGATGACAGATGGAATATGTATTGATAATGGATTGGCATGGCATCTCGAGTTATATGATGAGTAAACTAAGCAGATGGAGGTGCAACAAAGTAGAAGAAATGCAAGACAACATATGCAAGATACGCGCAATCAATAAAACCTTGCCAAATTAGAACAGGTACCTTGATGGGTGAACATGACAGGCCATCTGCCTTTGACTCCTCGAGGTTAGAATAGTCATTAGGATGATATTCTGAACAAGAATCAATAGGTGGGGAGCGTATGAGTTTCATTGCTTCCAGAATGGCACTCAATGCCTTGGTGCTAATTTTGTAAGTCATTGCAGTGTTCCACAATATTCTTCTGATGCACGGATTCTGATATTCACTGTAATTGCTAATATCTGAGAACCATGAAAACATAAATAGTTGTGAGATTATCTTTGTAATGCAGATGATATTCTAATATAGGGGCGCCCCTGTAAACACTTGTGTGCTATCACTGGATTCTGATGAGAGAGCTCATGTGTGCTGTAATATGGTGCGTGCATTTATATAATCTGGCACAAGTACACAAAAAATAGGCTCCAGAAGTAAGGATAGCTGGCAGATGATAGGTTCATAATATACTATATAGAGAGTTTATTGCCAAACCATGATAACAAGAGCACACAACAACTAGGCAGATCATAGTGTACATAACAGGAGTACACCATAACCACGATATATAAATCGGGAAAGTGGAACTGGCTTGAAAATACGGTGTTGTATTGCCGCTAGTAATTGAAAGCCTATCGATCACGTACAGGCCAGCTCTATCAGCTGTTGACTGCTGATGTCCCTGCGCCCCTTCCTGACAAGGAACATACTGTACATACTAAATATAGAATAAACAAAGAGGACCATGTTAAAGAACAGAAGAGGAAGCATATTCTTGAGGTTCCGCTTCATTGCATACAATGTTGGTTGCCCACTCATGATGAATCACAACGCCCAAAGAAATGCAATTCCATGCCGTCTCTCTATATGTGGCAATTTTGAACAAGAGTCATTAGGATCACATTCTGAACAAGAATCAACAGGTGGGGAGCGTATGAGTTTCATTGCATCCAGAATGGCACTCAATGCCTTGGTGCCAATTTTGTAAGTCATTGCAGTGTTTAGCTTCAAGAGTGGACTGCTGCTAGTGTGACACAAAGCAGCTACACAGATCATAGTGTAGATATAATAGGGAAAACCGTAAGCATCAAAGTAAAATCAGCAAAGTGGAACTTGCTGGATATATGTGCTAGTATTGCCGGTACGGCTAGAAAGGCTTCGGATACCAGCTCTCTTCAAGTGAAGGTGCGGTACTATTAATATCAGTGTTACTCTCAAAGGCGACACAACTCCCCGCATTTCCTTGCTATTCTTATAGGATTCAAGTGGGCAGGTGACTACAAATCCTATTCCTATGTTTACAAGATCCTACGAATCAAAGAGGCTCAAAGTGTCCATCACAACCGACCGTATAGACCTCTACACTGCAAAAGTCCCTGCTCATCTTCAGTACAAGGAACATACTGTACCACTATCATACTCCCTCCGTTCCAAAATACAAGTCTTGGTAGAGATTTCCACTATGGATCACATACAGATGTATCCAAATACATTTTAGAGTGTAGATTCACTCATTTTGCTCCATATGTAGTCTATGGTGGAATCTATACAAAGACTTGTATTTAGGAACGGAGAGAGTACATATTAAAGAAGAACGGAAGAGGAACATGGTAAAGAAGAGCAAGCAGATTTTGGATAATAAAATGTTGGTTGCGTAGTGCCCACACATGATGAACCAGAGCGCATTAAGAATGCAACTCCCAGCTGTCTCTCGACCATTTCAGGCGGTTGGATGAAGATCCTACGTCTCCTAACCCATCTTCTTCCTCGTCTCTGATTCTTCCCATACAGAACACCGCACGGGCTGCCGGCCGGACCACCGGCCCCCGCCGCCTGTGTTCCTCCGCCACCCCCACCCCCACCCCCGCCCCAACCCCCACCTGCGTCGAGTTTTCTTCATTCGGCGAGGCCCCACAACCACCCGAGCCCCTTCGTTCGCACCGGCGAACTCCAGCGAGCTCTGAAAAATCGACTGACCCAATTTTGGAATTTAGTCTATTGTGATTTAACTAGTGTGGAATATAAAAGGGGAAAACCATAAGCATTGGGAGTATAGT